>NC_056749.1:366453490-366753490 GCF_019279795.1 Protopterus annectens
GCTGATTTATATCCCTAGACCATGTTGTTTATAATGCCATTAGACGTGTAAATGTGTAACTGGCCTGACAAAATAGTCTGCTGAAGCTCTGTACCTAAGGGAGGGGTCTTTTCACAGTACCCTGTATGATACTGAGAAGGATGGCAAGGCTTTGAAAGACTCCGTAAAGTGTTTATGATTTAAGCCCACAATTTTTTAAGTGAATAAGCATTGTGGTAAGTCCAGTTGTGATACGTACTTGGACAGGTACAGAATGAAATGATTGGCCTAATGAGTCCCAAGTACAGTGGAGCAATTACATCCCTGTACCTGAATACAGTACCTTTAGCTATAAGCTGTATAATGAGAAAGGACTTGCTTATAACAGTGGATACTTGGTGATCAAAGGGTAGTTCATTACTGACATAGGTTCCCAGATCCCTAACTATAGAAGCAATTTTAGTGGTGTGTTGTCAATGTGAATCATGCTTGCTAAAGGATACGATTATGTACTTCTTGGCATTTAGTTTTAGCCCATGCTTTTGACACTGTATACGTCTTTGGGACAGGTTCTGTTGGAAGATCTAAGTGTCCTCTGGGGGAGTTAATGATAGCACCCTGTTTTACTCCTGTATTGTACAAGAAGGGCTGTTGCATACAAATAAATAGTGCCAAGACCATGTCATTAAAATGCAAAAGAGTGTAATACAGTTGGTGGAAATCATTATGATTCACATCCTTATTCCTATCAATTGTTGTATGTAAACATTCATTCCCATCTTTCATATTAATAATTAGGAGATCTGAGTTATAGGTTCATAGGTTCATAGGTTCATACTAGGCTATCTGCCCTAGGGCATTTATAAGCCTAGCCAGAATGTGTTTGGCTTTCACCACCCATTTTAAATTTATTTTGCTATGCCCTTTTTCGAGGTTAGTATACTGTGCCTCTGTCTAACAGTGACACAGAAGTGATACCCGGGGTAAACCTACGATCTCCCATCCACTCATCAAGATTCCTCTTGAATAGAGTCAATGAGGGACTCTGCCTAACCTGGACTGGGATTTTATTCCAGAGTGAAGGGAGCCCTCTGGGCTATGAATCTGTCCCTCCAGCATGTTCTATTTATTTCAGTGCTGAGGTTCAAGTCTCTCGAGCGCATAGCTCGATGGGATTTGGATTTTCTGAGGTGCAGCATGCCCATTAATTCCGGGTTGGACATAGCTTTCTACGTCAGGCAGATATCGCCTCTGAACAGGCGGTATGCCACTGAGTAGAGCTGGAGTTTCTTTAACTGGGCAGCATATGGCATCTGTTTGAGCCCTTTGATCCTCTTGGTGAGGTACTTTTGCGGTCTTTCCAGTTGCTGCAGGTGTCTGGTAAGGTACATCCCAAAAGGGGCATTGTACTCAATTATGGGCCTGATGAAGGATGAGTAAAGAGGCACGATGACCTCCCCTGATCTAGATGTGAATCCCTTCAGGATTAGGTGGGCTGTATAAAATGTTTTTCTAACCACTTTGGCCACGTGGTTGTCAAATGAGAGATTGCTATCAACTTGGGTCCCCAGGTCCCTAATTACTTCTTCTGTACTTAATGGATTACCACCTATGTGGTAATTTGTGGGCACTTTGTTTTTGCCAAAGGGGATGACTATACACTTTTGGCATTTAGCTTGAGGCCATGGCTCTGGCACCAGTTGTCTGTTTCTATGAGGCCCTTTTGGAGGATGCTTGTGTTGGCTGGAGAGTCGATTATGGCACCCAGTTTGCAGTCATCTGCGAACTTGGTCAGCCACAGTCCTTCCGTGTTGGCCTGTACCTCCGAGAAATATATACCAAACAAGAGAGGTCCCAGGACTGAGCCTTGTGGGACACCACTTGTAACTGGTTTGGAGTCTGACATGGCTCCAACAATTCTAACCATGTGGGTTCTGTCCTTGAGCCAGTTTGAAATCCATCTAGTGACATAGGGGTTTATATTTAAGCTGGTGAGCTTATCTATAATGCCGGAGTGGGGTATTGTATCGAAGGCTTTTGCGAGGTCCAGGTAGGCTGTGTGGACCACCTTCCCCCTCGTCAATGGCCTTGGTGACTGTTTCAAAGAAATCAACCAGGTTTAAGAGGCAGGATCTGCCCTTAACAAAGCCGAACTGGGTAGGATCCAGTGTCTGTAGGTCCCCAATATCTTTATTTATGAGGTCCATGATGATCCTTTCCATAGCTTTGCAGACCAAGCTAGTCAGGCTTATGGGGCGATAGTTTCCAGGATCCGTTGAGGCACCACCTTTATGGAGAGGGACCACTGTTGCTGTACGCCACTCTTTGGGCACATATCCTGTAGTAAGGCTGAGATTGAACAGTAGTTTTATGTTTGGGTTTAGCTCTTCTTGAAGTTCATGTAGGACGCAGCCCGGGACACCGTCTGGTCTGATTGATGCTGTGTTTTTTGCTTTGGAGAGGGTGGCTCTTACCTGAGCATCTGAGATGTCAGGGGGACAGCACTCTGCTGGGATAGATATTTGCCCTTTTGATGGGGAAGGAGAAGTTTGCGCTGAACCTGTCAGCTAGGATGTTGGCAATGTCTGTGGGTTCAGTGTATTTTTTGTCATTTTGGACTAATTCTGAGCATATCTGGGAATTACCACCCAGGTTCCTAACATAACTAAAGAAAGCCTTGTGATTATCCTTGGTGTCCTGTGCAATTTTTCTCTTGAAGCTGGCCTTAGACAATTTTATGAGTGCCTGTAGTTTTTTGCTAATACTGATCAGTGATGCCTTCCCTTTTTGGGATTTTGCTCTATCATTTAGTAGCTTCCTCCTTTATTGTATAGTTTGTTTATGGCTGGGGTCCACCAGACAGGACGTCTGCCTTTGGAGGATTGGGTCTTGGTTTTATTTGGGATCGCATGAACCATGCATTCCTGAAGGTGTTCATAGAATGCGTTTATAAAGGATTCTGCGGTCTGGGCCATATTTTCCACAGGCCCGGGGGCTTTGAATGATTCCACCTCAGTTTTGAGGAGTGTGAAATTTGCTTTAGAGAAGTTTTTCACTGTGGTTTTCTGGGCAGGGGTGGGGTCGGGATGTGAATATCCAGTGAGATTAGTTTATGGTCTGATCTTACCAGTGAGGGATACACTTCTGGTCTGGAGCATAGAGTCCCCATGTTGGTGATGATCAGGTCCAGTATGTTTTCCCCTCTTGTGGGAGTGGTAACAAGTTGTTCCATAGCATTTGAGTTTATAAATTCTAGGAATCTTTGGGCTAGGGTGTTGGAGCTAGAGTAATGCTCCCAGTCTATGTTTGGGTAGTTGAAGTCGCCCAATATAATGGTGTTTGGAGAGACCTTCATATTTTCCAGTGTTCTCAGGAAGGCCGAGTGGGGTTCCTGGGTTTGGGAGGGTGGTCTGTAGCAGGCTATAAACTGGAAGGCAGTTTTACCCACTGTTAGTTGCACATGGATAGTCTCTGATGCTTCCTGCTTTGCCACCAACCTGGAGGTGTGGGTATCTTTGATGAATATTGATACTCCCCCTCCTTTTGTGGTTTGATCCAAGTTTTGGGGCCGAAAAGCATGGTATGAGGTATAACCTGGTAGTGCTGGGGTGCTCTCAGGAGCCCTGAACCAGGTTTCTGTTACTGCACAGATATCGATGTTCTCCATGCTAAGGAGAGTTTCGAGTGCATCTTGAGGTTTAGACTTCTGGTGTTGAGTAGCATTACTCTTAATTTCTTATCCCTTGTGATACCTATGGAGGTGGGTTTGTCTTTTGAGCCTTGCCTAAAAAGGCACTATGGGGTAGCAAGAGCCTTTGCCAATATCCAAAGCCCAGGGTGACAGGTGCAAGCCGTCCCTAGCGAAGCATCATGGCTTGTCGAGCATATCTTCCCAAGCTGACAGGCATTGATCCCCTTTGAATGACACCAGTACTTAAGCCAATTGTTGAAATTGATCATCTTGTCTTCATATTGTGGCATCATTCTTGGTGAGGGTAAGATGCTACTCAAGGTCAGGGTCATACCGGCCTGGGCTACATGCTCAGAGAGCTCCTTTATGTCTCTTTTCATGTAGTCCAGTGAGTTACATCTCGGGTCATTCACACCAGCATGGACAATGACTGAGTCATATTTGTACTTGCCTTGGAGTGACCTGAGTGCTTGTGTTATGTGGTGGATCCTAGCACCCGACAGGCTGCTCACCGTGACCCTCTCCTTGTTCAGCCTGGTGAGCGGGACGTCAGTGTGCATGAAGATAGTCACCTATTACAAGTGTATCAGGTGTGTTGTTTAGTCTTAAGGGCTGTGACTGTTCAGCACACTGGCTTTGTGAGATATGTGTTGCACGTGTTTTGTTTTGGGGTAGCAGTTGCTTGGGTGTCTGCTTTGGAGGTCTCTGCTGCTTAGGCAGATCTTTATTTAGAGCCTCCGAGTATGTTTTTGTGTGATTATGTGTTTGGTTTGCTGTCGTGGTAGGTCTATGTGAGACTGGAATTGTAGTGAGTGTGGTTTCCTTCTCCTCCTGACTGGTTATGCCAGTACTGAGTTGAGAGAGCTTAGCCTCCAGTTTGGCTATATGGTTGCATCTCTCACATGGGTTGGAATTTGTTGGGAGGAGGAGAGGGTTGTCTGTGTACATGAGGCAGTTGTAACATTGCCTCAAGATTCCCAGATTCACCAGCTGGACCGGAGAGGAGATTGACAACTGACCTTTGGACATGCTAGAATAATATTGGGAATTCCTTAATAATTGAAAACAAGGGCCAGTGGGGAGTGAGGGTGTAGTGCTTTTAATTTTTAGTGCTGACTTATATAATTGCTTTAGTGAGCAAGTGCCAGGTAACTTAAGTGCAATGTGTTACAGGTAACTTAAATGCAAAATGACAAACAGTAACTTTCTTTCAAGTGAAACAAGGAAATAAGTACAGTAAGCAATGCAGATATCACTAGTGATCCACAGAAGCGCTGAGAAGCCGCGTATTAGGTGGAATTAGCGTTCCAGGCAAATAACAAGCAAACAAACAATAAGCATATAAACAAAGCTAGATTCAGCAGGCCTGGATCTAGTCTATGCTACAGCAAACAAGGTGTACCAATTTCAGTAAGATACAGTTCAAATATTCAGGCACTATAAACCTTTAACCAGAAATTCCCAGCTCAGAAGGGCAGAGTCCAGCCTCTTCTCCCACAAGAGTGCAGACCACAAACCTTCTTAATGTAAAATAACTGGCCTGAAGCCCAAGTGCTTAAACCAGAACTAATACACTTTAAGAATAACAGACACTGGGCTCTCAATCAGCAGTTCCCAACTTAGAAGGATGAAAGCTACCTGTCCTGCCACCACAGTGCATGCCACAAACCTTCCTAATGTAAAACAACTGGTCTGAAGCCCAAGTGCTTAATCCAAAAGACTTAGAATGATAGCTACACTTTAATCAAGTTACTACCAAGCAGTAATAAATACAACTGAATACTTTAGAGAATGCCTGAATTAGTGCTCAAGTTACACAAACAAAGCTAGATCCAGCAGGCCCGAATCCAGTCTATGCCACAGCAAACAAGGCGCACCAACTTCAGTAAGAAGCAATTCAGATATGCATGCACTATAAGCCTTTAACCAGAAATTCCCAGCTCAGAAGGGCAGAGTCCAGCCTCTCCTCCCACAAGAGTGCAGGCCACGAACCCTCTTAATGTAAAATAACTGGCCTGAAAGCCCAAGTGCTTAAACCAGAATTAATACACTTTTAGAATAACAGACACTGAGCCCTCATTCAGCAGTTCCCAACCTAGAAGGATGTAAGCTACCTGTTCTGCCACTACAGTGCAGACCACAAACCCTCTCAGTGCAAAACAACTGGTCCGAAGCCCAAGTGTTTAAACCAAAAGGCTTAGAATGAGTTACACTAAGCAGTAATAAATACAATTGAGTAATTTTAAGATGATGCAAAAGTAAAAAAAAAGTAGGTAGAAACACAAGTACAGTAAAAGCAGATGAATTTTTTTTTCTGAACAAGTGCTGAGATCAAAGAAACAGATTTGAGTGTATTATATACTGTATTATAATTGTACCCACAATTCAAAACATTTTAACAGTTTTGTTCATGTCCATTAAGAACATCTCACACTCAACTACAGTCTTCTTATTCTAGTAAGTTTCCCCCTTAGGGAGAGCATCAAGTCAGATCAGGCTGATGGCAACTAGGTGCATGTAAAAAATATACACGAGCATTACTCTTTCTATACACTTTAGGTTGAACCCCCCCTTGCTTGTCCCATACAAACTAATATACTTTGTAAGACCAAGTAACCAACAACTGAAATACACAAGCACGAGTCAGGAACACCACTTTCAGTATAATCCACGTAATCTCCGTTTTCGCTTCTACAAAAAGTAAAAGCTTCATCAGACAACAGAAACACCAAATGGCTCAGTTTTAAAAACACTAGATATGATGTCATTTCCTTAATTGCACAAAAAGCGCCAATACTAAAACAACTCTATTTATTTAAAATAACAGGTATATAAACTAAAAAGTTACTTACTTAAACATATACAAATACAATAGTGCAAAATGGTACAAAAGTACTACACTGTATAAGTATAATAAATGGCAGTACTATAAAACCATCTTAACAAAATACTGACCATATATTTTAAAATGAAATTTGCTTTATACTGCTAATAGTCCACTCTGTTATAACAAATGGCAATACTAACGCAGATAACTCTTGTACTTTAAAAAAACTGAAATATTACAAGATTCATTTAGACCCGGTGTAGAAAAGGCATCCAAAAACAGTTGCCATTCCAGTTCTTTCATCTCAAGAAGAAGAGATTGAGGACCCCCCCTAATTCCAACATTTACAATATCAATCCCCATAAAATGGAAGTTATGTCCAACATTATTCAAAATGTGCTTGGCAAGCTTTTTGTTCTTAATGGCATAATTATGTTGGTAAACACGGTCCCGTAATCTACGGTCCGTTTTACCAACATAAAATGCCTGGCAACAGTTGCATAAAGCAACATAAATCACCGATTTTGTTAAACAATTAATTTTTTGTCTGATATAATGCTTCTTGCCTCTAATGGTAAATGAATTACCCACTTTAAAGAGGTTACACAAGTTACAAGCCCCACAGACAAATGACCCAATTTGTCTAGATAAAGGCAGTGGGTTTTCAGTGGTTTGTAACAAATCTTTTAAGTTACTGCCTCTCTTAAAAACAAATGAAGGTTGTAAGCCTAAAATGTCAGATAAAGGGCCGTTATTTTGAATAAAGTGCCAATTTTTCTTCACTATGGCACAAATCTCATTCACATGCTTATTATAAGTAATAATGAACCTGCTTTTATAATCGTCTTTAGGCACATAATACATTACCATCGCATATTCTGTATTACTTTGAACAAAAGTATTTTCAACATCTAAACCAGTAGCATCTAAACAGTCAGTAAGACTACTATTACACCTTCCACTAGTAGAAAGAATGGGTTTGTAAAACCCATTAGTTCTTTTGGATTTTACTTCTTCCACGAGGTCTTCTAATAAATCAATAGGGTAACCCCTATTCGCAAACATGTCTTTCAAGTTGTTACATTCTAAATCAAAGGCTCCGTTTGTGCTACACATACGGTTAACAATTGACTTCTTTTGTTTCCAGGGATGACAACTGGAAAAGTATAGGAAGCTGTTACAATACGTGGGCTTCCTAAAAATTGTGGACAAAAAGGCCTTTCTATCAAGATCTTTCTTTATTTTAACATCTAAGTAATCGATTTCATCACTTGAAAATGTTTGCGTGAATTTTAAAAACGTGGAAGAAGTATTCATATAATCCACTAGTTCAGAGCAAGTATGTTCATCTCCTTTAATAAGTAAAAATACATCATCCAAGAATCGTGTGTAAAATCTGATAGTGTCTTTAAATCTAGGGTTATTCAGTATATTGGTCTTCTCCCAATAAGCTACCACAAGATTTGAGACACTACCACCACAGGGTGACCCCATGGCAATACCTCTTTTCTGGATGTAGTGACAATTATTAAAAATGAAAAAATTGGAGGACAAAATAATGTCTAACAATAATGTAACTACATCGATCTCGTCTCTAGGAGCATTAAGACTTAGAAGCATCAATTCCACCCATTCGACAGCCTCCTGGTGTGGGATAGAGGTATAAAGATCAACCACATCAATTGTTAAGAAATTGAGTTCCTGGTCGAATGGGATATCATTGATGGACTTCAAAAAAGACCAAGAGTCTTTGCAGATTTGAGGTATCAGCACAAGGTATTTTGAGATGATAAAATCAACCACCCTTGCACAAGGATGGGTGATAGAACATCTCCCGTCTACGAGTGCTCTCATTGGTGGATCCCCTAGGTTTTTGTGGATCTAGACAAATTGGGTCATTTGTCTGTGGGGCTTGTAACTTGTGTAACCTCTTTAAAGTGGGTAATTCATTTACCATTAGAGGCAAGAAGCATTATATCAGACAAAAAATTAATTGTTTAACAAAATCGGTGATTTATGTTGCTTTATGCAACTGTTGCCAGGCATTTTATGTTGGTAAAACGGACCGTAGATTACGGGACCGTGTTTACCAACATAATTATGCCATTAAGAACAAAACTTGCCAAGCACATTTTGAATAATGTTGGACATAACTTCCATTTTATGGGGATTGATATTGTAAATGTTGGAATTAGGGGGGGTCCTCAATCTCTTCTTCTTGAGATGAAAGAACTGGAATGGCAACTGTTTTTGGATGCCTTTTCTACACCGGGTCTAAATGAATCTTGTAATATTTCAGTTTTTTTAAAGTACAAGAGTTATCTGCGTTAGTATTGCCATTTGTTATAACAGAGTGGACTATTAGCAGTATAAAGCAAATTTCATTTTAAAATATATGGTCAGTATTTTGTTAAGATGGTTTTATAGTACTGCCATTTATTATACTTATACAGTGTAGTACTTTTGTACTTTCGTACATTTTTTGCACTATTGTATTTGTATATGTTTAAGTAAGTAACTTTTTAGTTTATATACCTGTTATTTTAAATAGAGTTGTTTTAGTATTGGCGCTTTTTGTGCAATTAAGGAAATGACATCATATCTAGTGTTTTTAAAACTGAGCCATTTGGTGTTTCTGTTGTCTGATGAAGCTTTTACTTTTTGTAGAAGCGAAAACGGAGATTATTAAAAAACGTTTACGTGGATTATACTGAAAGTGGTGTTCCTGACTCGTGCTTGTGTATACAAACTAATATCCAAAAATACCCTTAATGTTCAAAAACATCATCAGTAAAAGAAAAACTGAAGCTATTTTTACCCAAATTATCTATCTATATCTATATATATATCTCTATATATATATATATATATATATATATATATATATATATATATATATATATATATATATATATACACATATATATATATATATATATATATATATATATATATATATTGCTATATCCAGTCCTCCACAGCATGTAAAAATAAAGTCCTCTATAAAACACTACAATAACTATATTCAACTTCAAATAAAGCCATAGTTGTATTTGCATACACTGAGGCAAATAGGGGAACAGCAATGGGGCTCAAAGTTGGTGATAAATGCTTCCTTCAAAAATGAAAAAGTTATTTAATAAGCAAAACATTAATATCTCTCTAAAATAATTAGACATAGGGGAATCACCCCTAAAATAATTAACAGCTTCTGCATCAGTTACATTCCAGTTCATATCTTATGACCATTCAAGACCTTTGACAATTAGCAACATCACTAGAATCTTTAATATACAAATGCAGCTTTATAACATAATGCTAAAAATTATTTATACAAATATCTATATTACTTAAAAAGCTATTAACATGAAGAGACTATTGGCCTACCAGAAGGATGATATAATGACTTGTGAACCTTAGGAAAGCAATAAAAAGTTTACCTCCTACAATCTTTAACTACAAGCTTTTCCTGTACATTTTTTGTTGGTCAAAATATCCTAACTTTAACACCCTTCTACAAAAGATCAACAAAAGTCAGTACTGCATTATTATTGTATACATCTTTACTAACTTTTCTGTATACATCACTATCATTCAGAAGTTCATAACATATAGTTAAATACTGCTTAAAATTTTAAACAGCAATATTATTCCCTTTATCCGAAGGCTTAAAAACTAATTTCTTATTTTGACTTAATATTTTAATGCCTTCCATTCATTCTTTGTTAAATTATAATGTATAGTGTTACTTTTCTATAGAGAAGTTATATAAACAATTTAGAAATACATAACCATGGCAGAAAACTGCTTAATTCTATCATTAAAAAAGGAGGAATAAAATCACTTGTATTCACTATTTTAGAGGTATATAGCTTACAATAACCATTCAAGATATATTCTGAAACACATGAATAAAAACTGTCATTCAGTGATTCATTACTCAGAGACATTATCATTTAAAGAAGAACTACAAAAATTACTTGAGAAATGCCACAGTGAATGAAGCTTCCTAACAAACTTGAAAACTTCAAATCTCAACCTATTTGGAGTAAAATAGTAGGTACAAATTTCAAATCCTGATTTAAGACCTGAAGCACTAAATCTGAAAATTGAACATCCACTAAATTAGTAAAAGAAAAAACACTATTAGATATATAAGAAGTATTTTGAAAATTCAGAGTCCTGACAACTATTCACCAAATTGGGAGGGTTGGCATAAGGACTTTACCTTTTAAACATGAGGTGCAGGGTATGATTCTTACAGTGAGTAATTGGCTAGGCTTAAAATGGCCCACAAGGCTGTTAGCCTAGTAGTAATCTATGAACCATCTTAAATTTGACCTTACTACTGTCTATATTTCTTGCTCAGATATGAGGACCATTGTTGTCGCTGCTGATTGGTGCTCTCAGCATCTCCACAGTGGCTATTTCTGCTTCTCCCTCTTTTCCTATTGTTCTGTCCCCTATTTAGATAAAAAGCATTGTCTTTTCATTCACAGGCAAAGGTGGTCATTCACTCCACTGTTTACACTGTAACTTCCAATGGGTGGAGCCTAAGCCTTTTGACAAAATCAAATTATGTCCTCACATTTCAAACAAATGTTCATATTTCTGGAGCCATAGGGGTTATGAAAATAAACATAAACTGCAAACTCGTACGCGCAAGCTACTTTTACAGTGGTAATATTCTTTAGGTTCTAGCTCTTAAACCAAATTTTATAAGTCACAGTAACTATTACATTTGTAATATTTTGTAAACAACTTAGAATATCTCAGCAACCACTCAAGTTACACACATACTGTCAACAACATTTTATTCCTCTACCTGAGAGATTTCATATGAGGCTAAGGAGTTCTGTCTGTGTTACTTGGTTGTTGAGATATTTAAAAAAATGTGAAAATTATATCGATATAAATGAATAAAATAAAAACAACAGCTAATATCTATTTACCTGCACTAGACAGAGGTCAAATATTAATGCCGTTGAGTTTGTCATTGTGTTAGCTTTAAGGTGAAATCTTTTAAAAACTTGTACATAGTATGGTTTTGGAATTATTGATACAAATATAAACAGGCAATGTTTGATGCCTAGAGGCATCAGTAGGGGTTAACAGCAGATGCAGCCGGAGGCGTCACTTGGATGTAATTAATTAATATCATAATCTGAATCCTTTGAAAAGCCCATAGAATATCCTATATTACCAGTCTGATTTTTCTGTTGTTGATATACAGCAGAAAACTGCATTGATGTGGACCTCCATGCTATATTATAAATTTGGTTTCCATAGAAATGCTTTATCAAGATTGTAATCTAAGATAGTTCTCTGCAGGTTTTTTTTCTTTTTTTTTTTTGTGGCTACTAAATCAGTTTCATTACATCTCATTGTGATTAATATCAAAAAGAATAATCTTAATTTGTTCATCCCCAATCTTATTGCTTATTCTGATGCAGACTCATAATTTCCTTGGTTAGCTCTCTCATTTTCAAAGTATCTCTCTCTGTAAGAATGTTGACCCATTCCATCGTGCATTTATATGCAGAGGCTAGCCAGCATTTCTGGAGTGCTCTCTTCACTTCATCACTGGTATCAGTAGGTGAAGTGGGGCTTTTCAAAGCTCACAAGCATCTAGGTGTTATGTCCAATTGATTATATGTAAGGCTAATAGATTAGAATGCATATTTGTTTCCCAATTCACAAGCATTTCTAACTTACCCTTCAGTTCTTTCACATGTAGGTCAGTAACAAAATGACTACCAGTTTAGATTAGATAATATTGCTTCTTTTCAGACATAAAACACTGGAAAATATCAACTTTCACTCACAGAACAAACATAATTAGAAGCATGGAAAGTGAAGCATTTTCACTAGAAACATAATTAACCATGGTAAGTACACCATCATTTCTAAACACCCTTGGTGGGTTATTACATTAATCTGATGTCATACATTCACAAGCATTAAACAAATTAAAAAATAATTAATATAAGAAATACCCCAAGTCAGTCAGATAAGAATGATTATGCTGGCATGTATTTATATTTCACCAAAAACTGCTATTATGGCGCTTAAGAAAATTTTGAGAGAAATAATGTGCTTTCAACAGGGACTAGAATTTGATTTGTAATAGAGATGATGTATCAGGGTGACCAAGAAGGGAAAATATACAAAAAGACGGTAAATTTCTGAAGAAATGTATGAAAATAGTTGGTGTGGAAGATGTGAATTTAATAGTAGTAACTCAGAGAGAATTTATATGTTATTTACCAAGGTACAATAAATGATCAAGGTTGGATAGAAACTATATTTCTTAGGAGCATGTGCATTTAATTGAAAGCTTTGACAAACATCCAATAACTATTTCAGTTCTTGCACTGACAAAAACTAAGAATAATGCAGGGTAATGAAGTAGAAATGAGACACTAGTGCTTTCCTACCAACCTGCTAAAAGACAGGAATTTAAGGAATGGTTAGTGGAAATTATTTGAGAGTTATCGGGAATAGAAATTTCTTCAGTTACTGTAATTGTTTCAAGTACAAATGAGATTTTAATGGAATACATTTTTGTGTGTTTCATATTACCAGCCTTGTGGTTTTGTCCTCCTGTAGTTCAGCTCTGTGAAGTTTATTCTTGTGATTTTATATCACCTTGTGTTTCTGTCATCTTGAGAATTTATATCAAAATTTATCTGGTTTCTGACATTCGTCAACAGTATTTAACTTAGTGTGTGTTGGTGGTCACTGCTGAAACTTTTGAAGTGAAATTGATACTAAGACACAAGCAATGAAAATGTTTTTAATCCATTTAATTTTATATAGAAGTCTTGTATATTTAAATAAATAAGGAGGAGTTGTGGACAATAAGAGAGTTGATGGATTTATCTGGGGGGGAATAGGGCAGAGTTAAGTGGGATAAGCTGATCTTCCTAAAAGAACAAGGTGGTTTAGGATTACCTGATTTGACAGGATAATATAGAGCTAAGCAGTTAAGGGTCAGATACATAACACAAGCAGAAGGTTATAATTCAGAATAGAAAGGGATGATGATGCTGATGAAATTTGGAGTTCAGGAAATAAGGACACAGTGGGATTTTGGATGCAGATCCTTAAGAAGAATACTAAATATCAGAGGAGGGAATATCAGACGAAAGAAAAATACTTGCACAACAAAAACTGTCAAAAGCTTCAAATAAAGATTTATGTTCATTAATGGAACAGATCCATGAAAATACATTACACAGACAAAATCTTTGGAACACCTGGCAGCAGGAGCAACAGAGGAAGTGCAAAAATATAAAGAGCAAAACCCAGAGATTTTAGCAAACATACATAAAAGAAACATGGCCATGAGACAGAAATAGTATCTGGTGTGGAATCAATACAAAAGAAAGCAGTTCCAAAGTTATTTGGAGAGAAATATAGCCAAAGGTACCTAGATATGGAAAATTACACAATACAAAAAATAAGAAAACAAAGGGGGAATTTAAAAAGAGAATTATTAAGATAGCACTAAACCATTGACCACATGGCTGAAACAAAGTGAGAACTCAAAACTGTTAAAATAAGAAAAATGCATCAAGACTCAAAATGTTTTAAGCACTTTTGTTCTTTACTTTGAGGACTTCATCAGAGAATTATTTTCTGAAGTGAAACAAGGTTAGGTCAAGATCCCCCCACAACGTTTGTGACTAATTTTCATTACTTTATAAATAAAACTGACCTAAGGTTCATATACAAAACTGGCATTTCATGTATTATGTCCTACACATTTTGTTTAATTTCTCTCCTTAAAAAGGTATTTACAGTGTTTTGCCTTCACTGGCCCTATTGCCCAGCTGATACATTCATTCAAGCATCACTAATGTCAGAGTTGGCCAAAAGGAGCCATTACTTGGGCAGCCATTGGTGTATTTCATGTGTTTTTTTCCCTTTTATTCCTGCATACCTGTGCATGTACATTTCTGCTAATGAAGGTGGGAAGTGCAATGGATGTCATTGTTGAGTGGTCTCTCACTTCCACAAGGGGAGTAGAGCAGCAAGCAATCCCATTCACTGACCTTATGGCAGATGGTTATTTTCCTTATTCTCCACCATATAAATTGTACTATGTGGTCCCTGGGAATGCACAATCCCCCTTCCAGATTGAAGTGTTTGGGTGACATCCCTTTACTCCTTCGCCTCTGTTCCCAGCTACCAGGCTACTAATCAAATCCCAGTCATCTGGCTCGCATTTAAGATCCATTCATTTTTGCCATGGAGCCCAGATGCCTGCCTTATAAAAGTTGCAGCTTGTGACTTACAGAACTTCCATTTCCCATCCAAACCCTTACCAATTGAACAAGCTTATTACCAATACTTTACATGCCTTTAAATTGTTTTGCATCTGTACCACATTTTCCAGAATACCACAGCTGTCCTGAAAGTTAGATTCATTAGAAATAATGGTTATCAGAAGGAGACTTTCAGTAATGTTTTAAATCACATTTGGGGAGAAACTATGTTAATATTTGTTCAGGTCATGGTTGAAGTATGACTTTATTAAAAAAAATCCATGATCCATGAATATAACTTATTTGATTACATTTATTGTTATAGTGGTCATGTTAACCACTTATACAGACATCTTGAACTTTGATTATTATTTTTGAATGTTTTGAATGTTTTGAGTGGGGACTGATCACATTTTCTAGTTTGCTTGTCATCATATATTTATAGACTTTATTAGAGTTAGGAAAATACATGGATGGTTGATTTTCATCTTGATATTACTCTTATATGTACAACTGGCAATTAACAGTTATTTAAAGCTATGGGATTGTATTATCCATATTATATTATCTGTTGGTTGTGTGCATAATTTATGTACTTTAGTGCATATTCTTATTGCACTATATGTACAGTCTATCAAAGGTGGTGACAGCATTTTTTTGTATTTCTGTGATTAGTGAACCACATTTTATTCACATTTTTGACAGATTTTTTCACAATCATTCTGTTTGGCATTGCTTAATTTTATATAATGGTTTCATATCATCCAAGGGATATATGAGAACATCAGATCAGTGTATGGTGGATGACTCCCTTTTATTTGATGTTTGTTAACTAAGTACAATTGAATGATACACAATGGGGTTTATGGAGGTATAATAATATTTATATCCATAGACCAATATCACTTTTTCCCGTGTTCCTTGAATCTTTATTGTCTTTATATTGGGGAATTTCCTTGGATTGCTGATCAACACACTGTATTTCAACATGGATTTAGATCAAATATTACAAGGGTTGTGTGCTGATAGGGAGGATATAGCCATTTTTGGCTTGGAAGATGTCCCAAGCAACAACCAATATATAAACAACCCAAATAGTGAAGGGGGTTGTGATTTGGCATTCCGGAGATTGGATAAGGGCCTCAGGGGTCTCAGAGCCAATATATGGCATTTAAGGTTGTTCAAGGCCTATTTTCATAAAGGCTTGGCACCCAGAGGCCTTCGCATTAAGTTACGTCCTCTTGTGGGTAGATCTGAACAGAGACTTACAGAGGAATGGGATGATGCCCTGAGGAAGGGCTCAATGGTATTTGTTAAAATTCTATTGGATTATTATGAAAGAACAGTGGATATCCTGCTCAGGGAGGTACAAGATCTAAGTATGGAATGCCAAAAATATAAGGATAGTACTAAATATTCCAGTTGTGTTGAGCGGTTGTCCAAGGAACTGACGATTTATGATAATATGGTGAAAGACAGAAAACTTAAAAAAATTTTCTAGGGACACACATGATTATGAGAGAGGTCAACCCTTTCAGGTTCAAAGAAGTGTCAGATTCAAGGATGCGGGATCTGTGGTAAATGGAGGTAGACCTAAGAAAAGACCTAGGTCCATTTTAAAACAACATGATTCTAGTTATACTAGTACTTCAGGAGAGGAGTCATCCTACACTGACAGTGAGGGAGGTACCAGTGTCCGATCACCTGTTAAAAAGAAAACTCAATCCAAGTTCCCTTTAGATATGTTGGGAAATCCCGAGGGGGGAGGAAACATAAGAGTAGACATGAATACAGACTCAATGACAGGGCTAGTTCAGGCATTGTTGAACAAATAGCTGAACCTTTTGATAATGTCTTAAATTTGTCTGATCATATACTTACGAAGGAACAACATTGCATTCTTAATAAAGGATTGGGATTTGTCCCAAGTTTTTCCGACCATTATTTGGTATCTGTTGATGTGATGGAATTTTGTAGAAAGTTGAATTTAAAAATTTTCTTTAATGATCAGAGCAATTCTGTAACTCAAAGATCTACTGATTTTACTTTTAAAAAATCAACATTTCAACCTCCAATGAATAAAAACGTAGGGATTTTCCAACAAGCAGTATTGAGGGACTTACATTTTCCACACTTTAATACCAACATAGCTCATGACAATATTACCCCTTTGGAGAGAGAAGCCTTGTTAGAATTGAGACAAAATCATAAAATTGTTATCATCCAGGCGGACAAAGGGGGTGCTGTGGTTGTCTTGAACAATGATTATTATGTACAGGAAGGATTGAGACAATTGTCAGATATCCAGTGCTACATGCACATGAGGATAGATCCGACTCCCAAGTTTAAACAAGACATTGATGCATTCATTCAACAGGCAGTACAAGAAGGAATTATTTCGCAAAAGACCTTCAAACATCTTCAAGTTAGTGATCCACAAAAGCAGATTCTGTATTTGTTACCGAAAATCCATAAATCTCTCAGTGCTCCCCCTGGGAGACCTATTGTGTCTGGATATGGATCCCTTACAGAACCTCTATCGGTTTTCCTAACATCATACCTTAAGCCATTATTGCCTATGGTCAGAGCTCGTATACAGGATACAACAGAATTTCTAAACATCATTGTTGATACACAATTAGATCCAGAATGGATAATGTGTACTTTAGATGTGAAATCCCTATATACGAGCATTCCCCATTGGGCTGGCCTACAGGCATTAGATTATTGGCTTCAAAGATCTGATCTATACCCACCCGGATTTAACACCTTATTAGTATGTATGTCCGAATATGTCCTTAACAAAAATGTTTTTTTCTTCCAGGGTGATTGCTATTGGCAACTAAGAGGTACAGCTATGGGGGCTTCTTTTGCCCCTATATATGCTGACCTCTTTATGGCATACCTGGAGGAATGTCTCATATATGATCCTTTGCACAACATTTACTTAGAGGAGATAGATATTTGGAGACGCTATCTTGATGATTGTTGGATGGTGTGGCGTGCGGATGCTGATTATTTGATGGAATTTGTGGAACATTTGAACAGCAATATTTGGGGTATTGAATTCTCAGTAACATATCATAAGTTTACTATTGACTTTTTGGATGTTACGGTATATCGGAATGAGGACAATACCCTAAGTACAAAAATACATAGGAAGTATCCACAGTTTAACACGTTACTCCATTCGTCAAGTATGCACCCACGTCACACCATCCGCAACATCCCAAAATCACAATACTTACGTATTAAGCGTATTAATTCATCTCCTCAAGATTATGAGGATGCCAAAAAGGATTTAAATATGAGATTTTTGGATAGAGGTTATTCAATTAGGGACATATGTAGTGCTAGGGTGTGGACAGATCAACAGCCGAGATCAGATCTTTTACAATATCAGATTAAGGATGATGTTCAAGGAGATACCATTCGATTTATCACTACTTTTGGGAAAAATCACCAACTTATTAGAAATGTGTTGAACAATAATTGGAACATACTTATGGCTAATGAACATCTTCGCCATATTCTGACTGATCAATGTTCCATTTCTTACAGGAGGGGCAAAACTTTGGGTATGTTATTCTCCCATTATAAACATCAGGATAGTGGAGGTGCAACATACAGACAACTCACCATCACTGGGGATGAACTATTGGGGACTTTCCCTTGTGGTCATTGTACCTCCTGTGCAAGTATCAATAAAACTAAGGAATTCTCTAGTGCCAATACTAGTAAGATATTTGATATTCGCATATTTGCAAATTGTTCAACCAGTTGGGTGATTTATTTAGCTATATGTCATTGTCAGGCTTTTTATGTTGGTAAAACCTCACGGTCCCTCAGAATCCGAATAGGAGAACATCGTAGTGACATTCGGACTCATAAAATTAGCAATGCCCTATATCAACATACTATTAAGCATCCATCTGCTAAATTTATATTTTGTGCTATTGATAAAGTACAGGGAAATAGATCAAACCAGATAGGCTGGCAGAGCGTTCTAAGTAAGAAAGAAAAATATTGGATTATACATTTGGGAGCCCTTTTTCCACCTGGATTAAATGACCATTTATAAATTATCATATATATTTATATGTTATTTCACATCATACCTTGGCTGTATATTATTATTATTGACATAATATTTTTGTTAACATAGAATTATTCATGCACAGTTAGTGCATCTATGTATTTCTATTAATAATATAGGTTTTTGGAAGTGCATGTCTTTAAACAATAATTTGTATAATCACAAGTTTTCAGTTGATTGCTAGCCATTTGTTTATTGGCTAAACAATTATATAAATATGGAGTCTGTTTAATGGAATTGTGATAGCTATTTTTCCTCACTGAAGAAGGTACTTTACCGAAACTAGTCTGAGGCATGTCTTTGTTATTATTCTGGTTAAGAGAGTGATTGAGTGTCTTTGACACTACATTTATTTCAATAAAGCCTTGGGAACCGTTTGCTGGCTCTTGTTTGTTCCTTTTTATTAAAAAAAACACAGCTGTGAAAGAATTGTGAAATAATCACCCTTTGGGCAGGAAATGAAAATTTTCTGTTTAGGGATTTATGAAGTGAAGCATTTAGAGAATCATAATAATTTTTGGAAAGAACTAGCAAAAGCAACATTGCAAGACATATATACTGTTTGCAAATTTAGCGTTTTAAATTTGAGTAACACATTTTAAATGCTGAGTTCCCAAATTTACATAGCTATATTTTTGTCCCAAACAAATATAATTGGAAAATGAAAAAAGGCACAATGCTTCTTTGTATTGCTGTTGTACAGTATTTAGGTCAGGATTCTGCAGCATATTGGACATAAGAAACATCTTAAAAAAAGGATAATGATAATTTCATATCAGACCATTGGACAGTGTTCTCTTTTGACAAATGCTTAATTTCTTTTATGCTTGCTTGCTGTAGCACAGCTTTGACATAGGCACGCAACAGAGTGTGTAAAAAATTATGCTGTCTAAACAGAGCTACAGATCTCAGTATAATGGCTGCTGTGCATCCAGAAAGTATCAATCGGAAGACAGTGCCTATCATGAACCCATTCCAGCCTTCCATTAATATCTGGGAACTCATTGTGTCCTGTTCTAAAATATTGGTGCTTGTGGTAGAAACAGGTTACAGTAGCCTCTGTGCCTCTAAAGAGCCCTGTAATAAAAGTGCACATGTACTGGACAAATACCACAGCCCCCATCAGTGATATGGTAGCTTTGGTGTGATTAGCTTCCTCAGTTACTAGAAGCTTGGGAGAGCTGGGAGTTATTCAGGTGTTCTCTCTCTCAGAGAAGAAACATGACTGAGTTTTCCCCCTGATAGAGACCAGATGTTCCACACAGACAGGCATGGTAGATGGTAAATGCTAACAGGTGACCACATACTGAGCATCTATTTTCTCTGTGAGCATAATTTCAGTTTCTGTGTCCAGTGAGGGGGAACAAAGGTATTGCATAAAAAATCTAATCCTTTGTATAATGGTGTTTGTCACCTTCTAACTTAGGACTCATCTTCCTTTAAAGAAGTGGCTGTGCCCTGGGGTATATTTAGGTGGTATTCTGATTATCTAGTTGCACTGTTGTAAATTCATCATTTATTGATTTTTATTATAGTTCTGCTGCCAGCTAATTTGGTACCACTGTTTTTAAGCTGTAACTTACACATACAGTGTCACAGTCAAGTAGGAAATCAGTTGACAAACTGCACAGTAGCCTACAATACCAGTAATAGCACTTATTATGCACATTTAGGGGCCCAGTTCCAAAAGACTTGGTCTCAGTGTAAGTGACCCCTTATACTGAGAGCAGGTCTTTTTGGAATCTGAACCCTGGTGTAAGCCTGTTATATAGATAGGCAGAAAAAGCAGATTTATAGGAATTGCTTTGTAAGCATGGTTTTGCCAGGGACAAAATATTTATGGGTAAACCAGTGTTCATGCATGAATGAAAATTAAATGATGTGCTTTTAATAACAGTTATTGCTACATAATGCTTTAAGAACCAAGAAGAAGAAGAATTGCTACCTTAAAGTTTTCTTCCGTTAGGCCCTCTTTGGTTTTCGCACTTCGAATCATGGCAGCAACATATCTTTTCACTAAATTTCTAATAACTTCCTGAAACACAAAAGACAAGAAACTCTGATCATTTCAGTTTTGAAGCAGTGTTACTAGTGGTTATATAACATTGATTAGTGATTTCTGGTTATTATGTAGCTAAGGACTTTATGCTATCCATACCAGTATGGCAGTCAGTAGTCGTGGTATATGGAACCATACATGCTGGATTAGAAGAAATTTCTTCCTTATTTTTGTTGGAAATATCTTCCTCCTTCACTTGTAGGAGCCAGATGTCAGTACCTCCTCAGTCGCAACGTGTTTATGCAGTATGATGACCATAATGTTTGTGCTTAAATGTGTGGTGGTAAATTTGAACACAGAAATCCTGAAGTCTTAACATTATAAATGTAACAGCTCCAGAGAAAACAGTGCAAGGAGTGTTAGATGTATCCGCAGTAATGCTAGTAAATTTTAGATGAGGCTAAACCCACTTCATTAATTTTACTTAGACAGTGTAAGCCTTCAGTTAAGCTTCATTCATCCACTGATCACAATTGTTTTAGTTATGGTAGTCACATAAAACATAGTGGCATCTGAGCAGTACTCAGGTCGGGGAAAGTATATTCCTGACACAGTATTCTGCTTTAAAGTTTTAGTTCATATCTGTAATGAGGTTAATCTTTTTGGTGATGGCAACTCTAATATTTTCTTCAATATTGATTTAAGAGTAATTGTAGCACTGAGAATGCTGTGATCAAACTGCATCATCTTTGGAATAAAAAGGAGTGATGAGACTGCCCAGCAAATATAATACTGTGGTTCTCTATCTTTTGTTTTAAGCAAGTGGTATGCCTGTATATGCTTAACAGGCTCTGTGCTAGCAAAGGTCAACAATTTTATCAGATTTTCTTGTGCTTTTCTGATCTGCAAACACCTGCATTAAAGTTTCTTTCATGGGTTAATCCAATGCTGTACTATAGCTGAGTAAGATGTTGGGGCAGTACATTGTCTGAAGCCTAGAGAATTGGTTTTACTAGCTAAGTAAATAAGATTTAAAGATCATCTTGCAAGGCAGTTATCTCTCTTAAACATACTTTAGAGTGAATATACAGAGAGCAGTTTAATACACAGCATGTGGGCTTTATCTATGCATTCCTACTTTTATCATTGATGCTCTTCACTGTGTACTTGATTTGCCAGTAAATGTTACCATATAATATCATTCTCATAGTTCAAGAAAACAGTGACTAGGCCAAGAAAGGCCCTCAAAAAATGCATACTCTGGCTTTAATGAATATCCAAGGAACCCCACCAAGAGTCAAGTGATCTCTTAAAGCCTGCTGTTGTGCTTACTGAATCTATAATTGCCCTTTCCTAGCAGCAAACCCCTACTCCTGATACCAAACCAGACAAATCTACAACTAGCAATTTCTTGTTCTCTTTCTCCCCAGTTCCTACAGTCACTATAAAAAAAAAAAAAACTCTATGAACTAAAACCTACTACACTTGCCGTAGATAACTTACCCAGTGAATACCTCAAAATTGCAGCTGAATCTATAGCTTTTCCAGTATCAATCCTTATAAATAGATCCATTCTCAAAAACACAATTCCTCGACTGTGGAAAATCTCCCATGTAATCCCACTTCATAAAGGGGACTTTCCACAGAACTGACAAACTATCGGCCAATTGCTATTCTTTTACCTCCTTCTAAGCTACTCAAAAGGTGTATTCATCTTCAGTCATGAAATTCTTACAAACAACCTTCTCTCAAACACTCAGCATGGGTTTCTCCCATCGCATAGTACCACTACTGCTCTCTTATCCTTCACTAATACCGTAAACTATCACAGGAATAACAACAAGTTTTTATCTGCCATCTTTCTTTTCAATATGGTCCCCCATTCCAAAGTAATATATGTGCTGACTGAACTCTCCTCCTCACCATCTGCCACAGCTTGATTTAATAACTATTTACCTGGCCATCAACAATCTGTTTTATGGCAAGGTGACCTATCTCCACACCTTCCTTTATCCATTGGTGTCCCCCATGGATCTATCTTAGGCCCTCTCCTTTTCTCCCTCTTTAATAATAATCTACACACAGCTACTCCACATGGTTCTATAATACAGTATGCAGATGATTCAACACTTATCTGTGCTTCCACTTCTCTATCAGCTCTTCATTCTCATAAACAGGAATCCTTCATTTCTGTTGAAACATGGTTAGCCATGCCCATCTAATCCTGAACCCAAACAAAACTAAATTATTACACTTCCAACCTAACAAGGCATCTATCTCATGTCCACCATTTAACATAATAGGCAAAGACAATACTGTCATCTCCCAGACAACCCATACAATGCTTCTTGGGGTGGAAGTAGACAGTAACCTAAAATTTGACTTGCACATCTCTCAAACAATAAAAACATATATAAGAAACTTGGAAGTCTATATAGGCACAAAAGGTTCCTGACCAAAATGGCCAAAATTACATTAGCACAAACACATTTGCTCTCCACTTTACTATATGCCTCTCCACTTTTAACTAATCTTAGGAAAACTGACCTATCTAAACTAGAAGCATGTTATAATAAAATTGCTAAATTTGCATCTGACTGCCTGTATAGAACACATCATTGTACAGCTTTAAGGATACTAGACTGGCTTGAACTGCCCAACACTATTCTTTATAACCAACTCTCTTTAACTCACAAAATCGTAACACAACCAACCAGAATTTCTGCATTAAAAAATCTTATCCTTCCTTACAGTTCCAGCAGACCACTTCACTCTAACACTAAGAACTTATGGTCTCCAAGGCCAACAACACTGCAGGTGAATCTTTATTTTTCTAGCTATATATCTCGTATATGGAACTCTCTTCCTAACACCAGTCTCTCAATCTCATCCACTAACCAGTTTAAGCCATCACTTAAAGCTTATCTAAAAAATAAGTTGCTATGTTCCTGTACTTAACCCCTCATGAATGCTTTGATTCATCACAGTATACCCCAACCATATCCAAATTCTTTCCCTGTGTTTAACCTTTTATTCCTACCAGCGTATCTTAACCTTATGTCTTGACATAAAGACTTTACAGATAGTACTAGCTAAGTTCAAAGCCTAGGTTTTATTATCATGATGTAACAAATTTGTATTTTCTTATGTATACTGCATTTTGTTTATTTTATACTTTATTATTGTAATTCATGCATTAAAATTTACTGTTACTCATGGAGCTTTTCTCTCCGGGCCTCCACTGAAAAAGGACCTGTGTCCAATCGGACTTTCCCAGTAAACAAATGTTAAATAAATAAAATACACTGTCTAATAGACAATGATAGCTTCTTCCATAAATTGGCCACTGAGTATGTAATAAACATTTCTCTTTTATGTAGACTATACTTTGATGTGCATGTCCCATTTACCTCCAATATTATTTACTTTGATGATATGGAGAAGTACTGGAGACAGAAATATGACTTAAGTTCAGAACTGAAATTAGCAGCAGAGTTTTCTAATGAGGTTTCGTAAGCTCATTTTTGTCCTTTGTAACAGTTTGCTGCTACTGATACTAACCTTTGTAATTCCCTACAGTTTGTGTAGTTTATTGCAATATTTTTTTTCTGAGCAGTAATGAGTAGAATCGGTATTGGGTCCTACAATCAAACATTCTGAACCACACTATAGTTAAATCCAAAAATACACACTCCAACAAAAAACTCACATAAAAATGCATATGCACAAGAGGGCTCTTGCACTTGTAAAACATATACCCACCAAACATGTTACACTAGCAGGTGATGGATGCAACCCTCCAGTTCTCCTAATCCTTAACCATATATATTCCCTCTCGGTTTATTACAGCTCAGGACAAGCCTGTGTCATATTAGTGGGAGCAGTGCCCTACAGAACCTTTTTCTCCTTCCTGCACATTTGTTATTCCCAAAATTTGTCAAATCGATCATTTTGAAATAGCATAATTTTGTAACTGTGCTTTGGCACAATGAATAAGTCTACAATATAGTCTGCTTTTTAATACCTTTATTAAATTATCACTTAAGACATAGGCACACGTGCATTATTAGAAAAGAAAACAAACCCCATTAACATTTTTTTTCATTTACACACATATACATTATATAGGTCTTCTTTTTTTCTTTACAACTTTCATTTAGTCCAGCATTACATAAATTGCTCATTTCCTAAACCTTGCTCCTCCTCCTAAACATTATTCTGCACTTATTGTTCCCATAAATTCCATTTATTTCTATGTAATTTGAGGTAGCACATTATTGAGCTTCTTAGATCCTGTCTAATAGCTACCTTCTGTACTTTGTGTTGTTCCCCTTTTCCATTGCATGGCTTTTTCAAGTATGATTTGCTAACACAAAACACTAAACTGCATTAAAACATGAATATTTTTCACGTTTTATGATTATATTTCATTCCTCACCATCCATCCAAAGTGTCCAGGTGATTCTCTGAGCATAAAAAGTTTATATTTGCAAACTGTCTGAAGTATACTGAATATACAGTTGATTTAAAATGATATTTTACAATGAAGAAATGGTTTAAAAACTTAAAATTTTCGTTGAGGTGTCTGCTTCTGGGTTTTCAGTCTTCTGTTTTACTAAATGCCCATCTTGTGTGTTGGTGTTAGTGTTAATAAAGGCATGGTATATTCAGTGTCAGAAATGAGGATATTTCTAGCTGTAGACTACCTTGCAACTGAGGATAACAGATGTGAAAATTTGCAGCAAAGTTTCAGTTGTGAAGTGTTCTATTAACTCTGCTTCTGTGCATGCATTGAGAAGGTCAAAGCAGGGTCACAGACAACTCCTCAATATTTCTGCTGTGTAACTTTATATATTGGATTATTTGAGATGTTCAACATTAGATCACTGTTGCAGTAGCCTAAGCCGTTTGGATTATTTACTGCCCAGGATCTGACCACTGGCCAGCTTTCAAAGCTTCATAACACATTCTATGCACCCTACCTGCCAGGGGCTTGAACAACACCATATAAAAAGGCAGTATGGGTGGCAAAAGTGCCAGAGCTGCCTTGCCACTGAAATGGCCTCCCTCTGTGGGCTTTTTGGAACTGACAGCAATCTTTCATAGCTGGGCAGATAAATACCATGCTGAGGAAAAACCTCCCACAATTTTATTTTTTCTGTGCAAACTTTTTTTTTTCTCTGCATATATTATTTTTATGCTAGGATTTTTTTATGGACTGCCATGCCTTTCTGGGGGGATTTATTATGTGAATGCTTGTGTGGGAAAAAAAGTGTCTAACAAAAAAAAAATTATGTTTATACTGTTTTTGACATATTTTTGTAAGATTTTTGTGATAGGGAGAGAACATTTTGCTTTTGGGGACTGTTATTTAGTTTTTCTAACCTCAAAATCCTCATTTTCATGTCACGAGGTTTACAGACTTTCACAGATTCCACTGTTGTCCTTGTTTCTTTTTCAGCAGTACCATAGAGTAGTTACAGGTCTCTCAGTTCCCCCTTCCTTACCCACAAAAAGAAGAAAACTGTTACGGAGTCCTTTGGTATCAGATCAGTTTCTTCACTGCATCAGCGGATGACAGGTGAGACTATTGTAGCCAGATGTGGTTCCTTGGTTAAGGACTAAGGACAGGGAGCTCAAAATATCTTCTGCAGCTGTAAACCTGTATTTACCAGGCAAAGTAGAACTACCCTTGTTAGTTGCTGGCCAAGGTTGACTGCATAGCAGAGCTAAGACTCCTAATCCCTGGGATAGTACCCTTGCCATAAGTCGGTCTTTTTCCAGGCAGTCTCCCAGGAAAAGAAAGCAAAAAAATTATGAATACTACTACTCTTAATTCTGTTATCATGGACAGGAAGATTTGCAAAAGAATTAATTTCTACTTTAAATGTTTCAAATTCTGTTTCTTCACTTACCTCAAATTGGAAAAAGATTCTGACACTGATTCTCAATCAGAAGGAAGGGAAATGTTTTTCTTCAGTGATTTCTCTACAAAGTGAAGATTCTGATTCTGAGGAATCTTATTAATTCAGATTTTCTTCCAGATGTGCTATATTTTTCTGAGACCTTGGCTAAAAATGAAAGAGGTATTTCAATGGCAACAGAATTAAATTCCGTTTCCCAGCGAAAGTAGCATGGTTTGTTGCAATTTATTATTCCACATCTTGCAGCTGTCCCTTCTGTTTTGTCAGGGTTAGGCAAACTATTAAGGCAATATCTAACAGTCAACCTCTTGCTCCTAAAAAGTCTAATATGTTATACAAAGTAACTCAGACTTAATCTTTGTTCTAATCCTAAAGATGATAATGCAATTATTTCCTAATCTAAAACTTTTACTGCTAAACAGCTTGTTAATGCTAACTCCATGCCCTCTGACAAGGATGGGAACACTTTTGATATATTTGGAAATCAAGTTTATTCTTCTGCTGCCTTAAATTTCAGAATTTTGAATTGCCAAGCACACATGATAAAAAATGATTAGTTTCCCTTTGGAATGTGAGAAAGTCAACTGTTAAACTCCCCTCTTCTGAGGTAAAGAAAGCTCCTCTCTTCTGAAGTAAAGAATTCATTGAATGGCTAAATTGTAGCTGCTTCTCATCTAATCAAGCACTGTTTAAAGTGCTCTTATGATCATATCCACAGCTGCTGCTATGGGATCAGTTATAAGAAGATTTGTTTGGTTACTTTCTCAAAAATTACCAGATGATGTTAAAACTGAGATTTTAATTCTCCTTTTGACAAGCATGTTCTGTTTGGTCCTGCTGCTGATGAAGTTCTTAAAAGATTTGATGAAAAAGTTAATTGATTTAAGTGGTGATCCAACTTTCCAGCTCTCTTTTTCTAAGTTTAAAAAACGTTCTCATTAACTCAGCTCCTTTTTTTAAAAATGCAGTTTAAGCAGCAAGGTGTAACAAGCACTCTTAGAAAGGGAAAGACCCCCAGAAGCAAGGACAGTCCAAAAAGTCAGAATGGCTACTTGTCTCTCCAGGTTTCTTCCCTCTTAACACCTTGGCAATCTGTTCCTCACTATAGGTTTTCATCTTCTTTGGTGGCATCACATTATTTCAGGAAAATGGGTTCTGAAATTCATCCTACAGGTGTACAGATGGCAATGGGGAGTCCCTTCCCTCCTTTTCAAGGAATTCCTCCTCATCCTGTAAATAAAACATACAGTTTTGGAGGAAGTGTTGCTGTGATGGTCACAGAGCTAGTGCCCTCAAATCAAATGGGCAAAGGCATTTTCTGGTGCCAAAAAATGATGGAACCCATCCTAGACCTCTCCTTTCTCAATCTTTTTGTCAGGGTTCTAAAGTTCAAAATGTTATCCCTCCAGGGCCTATGACCACTCATTCCTTTACTCAGTTTCTTGGTAATGTTAGACTTAACAGATGCTTACCATCACATTCTGATGTTTCTTAAGACTTTTTGTATCTGATTTACACTGTCAGTTCTCTGTCCTACTCTTTGATCTAGCTACTGCACCAAGAGTTAGTGTCTGGCTCGAATACTTGCTTATTGAAGACTTCAAGGCATTCATATTTTCCCTGTTTGGATGACTTCACAAGTGTCATGAAAATCCTGCTCTGTCTGGGGTATCAAATGAACATACAAAAATCTTCTCTCATCCATTCTCACATAATTTTTTTCTGGGATATTTTCGGATACTTCCTTAGGAAGATCCCTTCTCCCTCTAGATAAATTAGAATTGTAAGACCACCTGTTACTCAGCTTTTCCAACCAATCTCTGGTATCTGCCAAATAACTTCTCAGGATTCTGGGTTTTATGGCTACTTTTATTACCATGATTCCCTTGGCCATACTTCAAACAAGAAAAAATCTATGGTACCTCAGGTCAGTCTGGTCACAGAATTAACACTCTTTATCTTTTCACATAATATTTGGACAGATTTGAATCTTTCAGGAAAGACAATCAGCTATTTGTCTTCTAACATGGTAAGAAAAAAGGGGCAACAAGTGCCAGAGCACATGGTTATGATATTTCTTTTTGCTATGCTCACTATAACAAGCCACTTCAAGGCAAGGCTATGGTCCACTCAACCAAATCATTGGCTTCTTCTGTGGCTTTTGGGAAAGGGGTGAACACTAGAAGTATTCTAGAAGCAGCAACTTAGTCCTAGGTTCATACTTTCACAAAACATTAATATCTTGAATTTCTTTCCATGTCCAGAACAAGCTTTGCTAGGAGTACTGTCCAGGTGCTCATAGATTCTTGAGTTCTTTCCTCCTCCTCCTATATTCCTAAGTTATGGTAATTTACCCAAATAACTTAGGCTACTGCAATAGTAAACTAATGTAGAACATAGTACAGTAGTACAAGTATACTTACCATAACTGTAGATGTTTTAATAGATTGTTGCAGTAGCATGTATATATCCCTGTGTACATAGTCGCATATATTTTTCTATTGCTTTTCCTTTGCTAGCATTTTGCCTTTCAGGATTATAGCCATCCTTCTTGAGATAAGAACATTCTGAAGCTTTTTTTTTTTTTTTACCCAAACTGCCCTTTTATGTGGCTCTGCTCAAGCCTCTAAAAGTTATGGCATTTGGGAAGTGTCTTGAAGCTTTGAAAGCTGGCCAGTAGTCATATCCTGGGTAAGATATTACACACACAGCATCATTTACTGCAACAGTAATCTACTGTTATGATAAGTTTACTTACATAATTATGTTTTATCTGTTACTATCATTGGGGGATTGGACAGTTTTTGAGGTGTAGCAAATAGAATAATGGTAAATGTTTGGGGATTAATTAATAATATATTTTAGTTAACCAGTAATAGGGGTTAATAAAATTGCTCTATAATACGTGTTGAAGCCCAAAAACTGTTTTATTTGCCAATAACATCTGCCTGTATAACCGCATTTATATGGGTCTTAAGGTAAGTCATTTGGAAATAATGAGAACAACAAGGATTCAAGAACTGATCCCTGGGGTACTCAAAGATTGACTATACCTATAGCAAGCAGGATATTATTTGACAATCAAACCTCTCAATTGCATAGATTTTTGCAGAATGTCCAGATTTTTGGCTCATACTTTTGGTCCATTTTTCATAAAATTGTGGTTTTCTGGCAAATCACTAAAGACTGAAGTTAGAAAATAATGACAGACATTTGAGCTTCAGACTTTATACTCTTCAGAGAATTCATATTAACCCAAAGTCTATTATTCTATCAACTTTCTAAGTTTGTAAGAGCAATATTTAAAAAATGACCCAATTTCTGGGCCTTAGTCCCACTTTTATTTATGGCTTTGTCCAGCTTTCTTGTTCTCAGAGGTTGAGAGGTATGTTGATAATGTATACATGGAAGGCAGTGTATTCCAGATTTCTTTTATACCACTGGATTGTAGTTATTCCACAACTGAGCTTGTACAGTTTGTCGGGCAGAAGGGAATAATTTTCAGTTTAAATGGTCTCGTCAAGTCTACAAAGAGACTTGCAGCAAGTAGACCATTGCTCATATTATGATAAAGAGTTGATGGCAGTATACATTGCAGTCATACTGTTGATGACCTTACAGGAGCCTTGATGTTTGTCATAAAAGAGACCATAACTATTTATATGGTAAACATGTGCTTGCATAGGAGTTTTTCAGATGTTTTAGTTAGTGGGCACTGGTTTGAAATTGACCTATAGTCTATGCAATTTTCTGATGCACCTACTTTGGATAATGGGATTATGACTGAGGGCTTGAAGAATGATAGGACTATAGTAAGGGATAGGTATTAGATATGAATAAGAGGTTTGGCAATGGAAGATTCTGCCATTTTTCGAAAGGTAGGGTACAATTTGTTAAATGTTGTCTACAAAGTGGTGTTTAGCTTTAAAAGCTGAGCTTGAATTTCTTTTCACAGTAAACTGTTTTAAGCAGAATGTAGAGCAGTACTCAGCAAGATGATCGAGCTGTGGTCAGTGTCATTGCTAAAAGTTTACTGGAGAGGGATCTGGGAAGGAAATGAAATCCAGAGTAGGAATAATTTATAGGAGAACACTTCCGTAGGATGTAAATGTAGTGTTTTATTTTATTTTGTTGTATTTATTTTTTTGTCCACATAGGCTGGATTAAGGGCCATGTGCTTTGTGTCTGTGATCTGCCCAGTTAACTGTTTTGTTTTTTTTCTAGATGCGTTTAGGAGAAAATGAGAGGGTTTCTTGCCTTCTTTATGTAGATTTCTATAGCAGAACTCGTTGCAATTCTGTTGTTTTTCCTGAGTTCAAGGAAACCTAATTGTAAGGTTTGTTTGTTTGAATTTTGTTTCCATTGTCTCTATAGCCCGTTGCTTTGTTTCATAAGAGTTATGGTGCCAGTTGCTATCCAGGACTAGGATTGATCTTTAAGTCTGCATCCTCTAAGTAGAAAGAGGGCTTCCTGTATTTGAGGCAATGTATTAATGAAATCGGTTAGAGCAATGCTAGTAGTTATCTGATTATAGATAAATGACCAATTAATATTTTGTACAAGTGTAAGACTAGTAGGGAATGACAGGATAGTGGTCACTCAGGCTACTGAGCAATACAGAGACATGAAGATAACTTTGTCGAATGTAAATGAGAATTAGGTTAAGTATAGAATACTTCCAGAGAGCAGGTTGGGACTAATTGGTTGTCTTACTATTTGTACTAGACCCAACTGACACAAAGCATCATTTAACTAATACAATTTGTGCCCCAATGCATTTATATTGAAGTCTACTATTACTGTATTTTTAGATAGCACTGCAAGAAATATTATGTGAAAAGTTTATTGGTCATGTTCTGTGGCATGTTTCTAATGCAAATAATTTCAAAGATTCATAGATTGTTACTAGTGTAATGATCCAGGAGGCTTTTCTAAACCTAGCCAAGTTTTCCCAAAAGAATAAGGATGTCTTGTATTTAAACAGGACATTGAGGACCAGGCATTTATAAGCTACTTCTGCTCATAATGAACGTGGATGCCAGGCTTGGTTTAAATTTCCTGTTCCCCATCCACTGGTCTATGTTGCACTTAAACTGGATAGTAGACAAACTCAGGTTCACATGGATGGGAAGCCTGTTCATAGGAGGGGCAGTCTCTGGGACACATATCTATCTTTTCAACATGTTCTGTTTAAATCACAGACAAAATTCAGGTCCCTAGAATTTTGTGGTACTGTTTGACTTACAAATATGCAGGTGATTTATAAGTGTGGGGTTTGTGGATGCCTTGTAAGCCAGGCATATATCACCAGAGACTGAGTAGAGTGAAAGGGCTTTAAGGCACTCTGCATAAGGCAGGTTTGTTACGTGTTGTATTCTTTTTGTAGGGAACTTTTGAGGTGGCTCTAGTTACTGCATATGCCTGGTCAGGTACGTACACAAGGTAGCATTGTACTCTATAATTGGTCTGATAAGGGCAGAGTACAGTGGGATAATGACATGTTTAGACCTAGATGCCATGCCCTTACTTATAAATTGTGCAACATAAATGGATTTCCTCAACACTGTGACCACATGGTGATCGAAGGTAAGGCTACTATCTATGTGTGTAGCTAGATCCTTGACCACTGACTCAACTCTTAGGGCATATTATAAACATGGTAATTAGCTGGGATGCATACCTCTCAAGTGTACCTCATTATGAGGAAAGTAACTGATGTGTGGTTTTGAAAAGTTCATGTTTCTCGAAGTTCCACATTAAAAGGGTCTGACACACATTCTGTGTTAGGAATTTTTTAACTGATATCTATGGTAAATATAAATGACTCATGTTAATTTATTAAAATATCTTTTTTATAAGTAAAAACAGCATATTTTTAACCATCCTATGGCCTTTCTAGTTGAAGTTGTTAGTAAACTGTTAGTATGTGTTCCACATTTTGCCCATTTGTTCCACGTTATGAGGGCTGATGTTCCTCATTTTGGGGATAAAAGGGTGAGGGCTATGCTGGGATGGTTGACTTCTCAAAGGGTACAATTATGCATTTCTTTGCATTGAGTCTAAGACCATAGCTTTGGCACCATATAGGTTCATAGGTAGGTACTAGGCTATCTGCCTGAAGGCATTTATAAGCCTAGCCAGAATGTGTTGGCTTTCGCTGCCCCCTTAGATTAGTTCCCTGTGTCTCTGTCCAGCAGAGCCACTGAAGTGATTCCCGGGGTAAACTTTCCTTTTCCCATTCACTTGTCAAGGTTTCTCTTCAAGAGTGTTAGTGAGGAACTCTGCCTAATGTAGATTGGAATCTTGTTCCAAAGCATGGGAAGTCTCTGGGACAGGAATCTATCCCTCCAGCATGTCCTACTTATTGTTGTGGTGAGGTTTAGATCCCTAGAGCATGTGGCTCAAGGGGATATGTTTTCTTTAGGTGGAGCATGTCCATCAATTCTGGGTTGGACATGGCCTTGTATGTCAGGTAGAGCACCTCTGAGTAGGTGGTATGCAACTGAGTACAGCTGGAGTTTCTTCAGTCGAGCTGCATAGGGCATCTGTTTGAGGCCAGTGATCCTGTTGGAGAGGTACTTCTGTGGTCTTTCCAGCTGTTGCAGGTGTCTTGTAAAGTACATCCCAAATGGGGTGTTGTACTCTATGATGGGTCTGATGAGTGATGAGTAGAGGGGCACAATGACCTCTTTTGATCTGGATGCGAACCCTTTTATGATTAGGTGGGCCACATAGAAGGATTTTCTAACCGCTTTGGTAATGTGATTATCAAAGGAGAGATTACTATCTACTTGGGTCCCCAGATCCCTTATTACTTCCATATTTAGGGGACTATCACCTATGCGGTAGTTTGTGGGTACTTTGTTTTTCCCAAAGGGGATGACTATGCACTTTTTGGCGTTTAGCTTGTGGCCATGATTTTGATACCAGGTATCCGTCTCAGAAAGACCCTTTTGGAGGATGTCTGTCAGCCGGAGAGTCAATTATAGCCCCTAGTTTGCAGTTGTCTGTGAACTTGGTCAGCCATAGCCCCCCTGTGCTTACCTGTACCCGGAGAAGTATATGCCGAACAGGAGGGGTGCTAGGACTGAGCCCTGGGGAATGCCACTTGTAACCGGATTAGAGTTGGACCTAGCTCTCGCAACTCTCACCATGTGGGTTCTGTCTGTGAGCCAGTTGGCAACTCATCTTGTGACATAGGGGGTTTATGTTCAGGCTGGTGAGCTTGTCTGGAATACCAGAATGGGGAATGGTGTTGAAGGCCTTTGCGAAGTCTAGGTAGGCTGTGTGTACCACGTTTCCCTCATCTATAGCCTTGGTAACTGTCTCAAAGAAGTCCGCCAGGTTTAGGAGGCATGATCTGACCTTAACAAAGCCGAACTGGGTAGGGTCCATTGTTTGGAGGTTTCCAATGTCTCTTTTAATGAGTTCCATGATGATGTGCTCCATAGCCTTGCAGAACAAGCTAGTCAGGCTTATAGAGCGAGGGGTCTGTTGTGGCTCCACCTTTGTGGAACAGAATAACCGTTGCTGTGCACCACTCCATGGGTACGTAGCCTGTGGAGAGGCTGAGTTTGAACAGTGTGTTTAGGTGAGGGGTTAGTTCATCTTTGAGCTTGTGTAGGACGCAGCCTGGGACACTGTCCTGCCCCATTAATGCTGTGTTTTTGGCTTTGGAGAGGGCTGTTTTAACCTGAGTGTCTGTGATTTCAGGGGCTCTACATTCTTCTGATATGGTTATGGGCCCTTTTGGGGGTGAGAGGGTGGTGAAGTTTGCACTGAACCTGTCTGCCAGGATGTTGCCGATATCTGTCGGTTCGGTGTATTTTATGCCATTTGGCACTAACTCCGAGCAGATCTGAGCATTGCCACTTAGATTCTTGACATAGCTAAATAATGCTTTGTGGTTATCTTTGGAGTCCTTGGCAATTTTTCTTTTGAAGCTAGCCTTGGATGATTTTATGAGGGATCATAGTTTTTTGCTGATATTGATCAGGGATATGTAGTCCCTTCTTGGAATTTTACTCTTTTCTGTACTAGTTTCCTCCTTCTGTTGTATAGCTTGTTTATGGCAGAGGTCCACCAGACTGGTTTCCTTTTCTTGGAGGAGTGAGTCTTGGTTTTGCTTGGGATAGCACGATCCATGCATTCTTGTAGGATGCCAGTAGAATGCATTAGTAAAGGATTTTGTAGCTTGGACAGCGTTATTCTTTAGCATGGGGGCTTTGAAACTTTCCACCTCGGTCTTAAGTAACGTTAAGTTTGCTTTTGAAAAGTTTTTCACAGTAGTTTCCTTGACCAGGGGTGGGGGTGGAATGCGGATATCTAGAGTGATTTGTTTATGGTCAGATCTAACCAGCGAGGGGTTGACCTCTGGTGTGGAACACCAGTCACCCATGTTGGTGATGACCAGGTCCAATATGTTGTCACCTCTTGTGGGATTGTTGACCAGTTGATCCATTTGAGTTGAGTTTATAAATTCTAGGAAATGTTGGGCAAGGGAGATAAGTACTTGACTAGTTCTCCCAGTTAATGTTTGGGTAATTGAAATCACCCAGTATTAGGGTGTTTGGTAGGACCTTTATGTTTCCCAGTGTTTCCAGAAATGCAGGAATGGGGGTCCTGGGACATGGTGAGTGATCTGTAGCAAGCTACAATTTGAATTGCAGTTTTGCCCATTGTTAGTTGCATGTGGATGATCTCTGAAGCATCGTGCTGTGCCACTAACCTGGTGGTGTGGGTATCCTTGATAAATATGGATACGCCCCAGCCTTTTGTATTTCGGTCCGGGTTCTGTGGCCAAAATGTGTGATATGAGTTGTAGCCTTGTAGTGGCGGGGGTGCTCTCTGGAGCCTTAAACCAGATTTCTGTTACTGCGCATATATTGATTTTCTCCATACTGAGGAGTGCCTCGAGTGTGTGCATTTTGAGGTTTAGATTTCTGGCATTGAGTAGCATTACCCTCGTGCTATTTACAGCAGTTGGTTTGTCTTTTGAGCCTTGCCTAAAAAAGGCACTATGGGGGTGGCAAGAGCCTTAGCCAGTATTCGAAAGCCTAAGGGTGACAGGTGCAAGCAGTCTCTAGCGAAGCAGCATGGCTTGTCGAGCATGTCATCCCAGGCAAACAGACACTGGATCCCCTTTGAATGACACCAGAAACTTAGCCAATTGTTGAAATTGATATTTTTTTCTTTATACCGTGGTATCATTCTTGGTGAGGCCAGGATGCTACTCAGTGTGAGGGTCATACCGGCCTGGGCTATGTGATCAGAAAGCTCTTCTATGTCTCTCTCCATGTAGTTCAGGGAGGTATAGCTCAGGTCATTCACACCAACATGGACAATGACAGAGTCGTATTTGTACTTGTTCTGGAGTGACCTGAGTGTTTGTGTTATGTGACGGATCCTGGCACCCGACAGGCAGCTAACAGTAACCTTCTCCTTGTTCAGCCTAGTGAGTGAGACGTCAGTATGCCTGACTATATAGTCACCTATTACTAGTGTGTTGGATTTGTTATTTTGCCTTTAGGGCTGTGATTGCGTGGCACACAGGTTTTGTGAAGTATGTGTTTCATGGTTTGTGTTGGGAGGTGGTGGTTGCTTGGATGCCTGCTTTGGAGGTCTCTGTTGCTTTTGCAGATTTTTATTTAGAGCCTCTGAGTATGTTTTCATGTATTTCTGTTTTTTTGCCGGTGCTGATTTAATAGGTCTATGTGAGACTTGTGGTGTGATGCAAGTATTTTCCTTCTCCTCTTGACTGTCTGATCCAGTCTTAGGTTGAGAGAGCTTAGCCTCCAGTTTGGCTGTATAGCTGCATCTCTCGCATGTATTAGTGTTTGGTGGTAGGAGAAGAGGGTTGTCTGTGTAGATGAGGCATTTGTAACATTGCCTCAAAATACCCAGATTCACCAGTTGGACTGGAGAGTACACCTGAGACTGCCCTTTGGACATGCCTGGATAGGTACAGTGAACTGTTTTACTGACTGGCTGGTAAGGTCGAATATAGAACCTTGTCCTACTGTACAGTATAGGGGGGTCTAGTGCTAGGGTTTATAAGTGCTTGCTATGAGTTTTGAGCAAGTGGCGGGCTGAGAAATGAATGGTTTGAGTGCTTAAGTTGAAAGTTTGCCTAGTTCCAAGGGAAAAATTGAAGAGGAGACTTTGTGGAGCCGGGAATAGTTATAGCTAACCGGCGCTGTCCAGCGCGCAAAACTGGGCAAATGTGTTTTTTTATGGCAGGGAAATGAAAGAGATAGAAATTAGCCCAAAATGGCCAATAAACTACTAATTTCTGGGCTAATACCACTCCTCCAGGGACAGATAGGCTGCTCAAAGCTCCCTTCTCTCACAGGTGAACGGCGAAGCTTCCTTCTATTCAAGTAAGGTATTATGGGCAAACACAGAAACTTGTAACACAGCCCTTAATTTAGCACTAACCTGAAAACTGGACTATACTAGCTTAGAAAGGCGGGAAACAAGTATTTTTTTCAGAAAATAAAGCAGATACTATCAAAAAAAAAAACTTTAAATGCGCAGAAAAGGATATTTATTATTATATATCTCAGATCAGAGTTGTAGTCAATGCCCCTAGTAATAAAGTAGGAAGAAACACAAATACAGCAAAAGCAGATGAATAAAGTGCAATTTTATATATATATATATATATATATATATATATATATATATATATACATATATATATATATATATATATATATATATATATATATACATATATAAATAACAACAGTAAATGAACAAACTGATAAACAAGTTACCCATTTAACCAGAAAAAAGCTCAAAACTGAGCCCTGTTCCAGCAGGCTTCAATCAGACAAGTTCTAACTGCACACTCCTGCCACTAGGGTGCAGGGGAACCTTCTCCAAAAAAAGATGGCCTGGATCAGTGCTCAAGTTATACAAACAAAGCTAGATTCAGGAGGCCTGAATCTGGTCTATTCTGCAGCAACAAGGTGCACCAATTTCAGAAAGAAACATTTCAAATAAGCAGGCACAATAAGCCTCTGACCAGAAATGCCCAGCTCAGAAGGGCAGAATCCAGCCTCTCCTCCCACAAGAGTGCAGACCACAAATCTTCTATCCAGCCTGTCCTCCCACAAGAGTGCAGACCACAAACCTTCTTAATGCAGAATAACTGGCCTGAAGCCCAAGTGCTTAAACCAGAACTAATACACTTTTAGAATAGCAGACACTTAGCCTTCAATCAGCAGTTCCCAGCTTAGAAGGATGTAAGCTACCTGTCCTGCCACAACAGTGCAGACCACAAACCTTCTTAATGTAAAACAACTGGTATGAAGCCCAAGTGCTTAAACCAAAAGACTTAGAATAACAGTTACAATTCAATCAGGCTACTACCAAGCAGTAATAAATGCAGCAGAATAAATAAAATTGAGTACTTTTAAGAAGAGGCAAAAGCAAAATAAAGTAGGAGGAAACACAAATACAGTAAAAGCAGATGAATAAAGTGCAAATTTTTTTTTGTTAGTAAAGTGCAAGGAGAGAGGAAGGAAGAACCTAAGTGGGTTGGCCTTCTCAAATCTTCTCTCTGTATTAAGTAGAGTGAACACTAGACTCAGAATATAATCTCACTGTACTCGGTTAAGTGAGCAAATGAGATGGACCCAGGAGGAGTGTTCAAATACAAACTTACAGGAGGGGCGGGCAATTCCAGAGCCACCAACACTAACTGCAGAGAGACACACAGCACACTATTCAGTGAAACAATTAGGTAACAGAAAAAATAAAATACAGTACTTTTAAAACTGCAAGTTTGCACTTAACAGAAGAATAAAACAGTACTGCAAGTCTGCACTTTACTTCAGCTTCTAATGCAGGTGATTGTAGCCAACCAAGTCACTCAGAAATTGAGCATAAAATGAATTCTCAAAGTTTGTGGCTAGCACTTAAAGTACAGAGGAAACTCTCTAGGCTAACAGTTAAATATCAGATAAAGAAGTGAGAAGACCACAACCCCCTTTTACAGCAGACATATATGTCAGAGATGGGCCTTCTTGTAGAATGCTAGTGTCTGCAGGGGAGTCATTGATAACCCCCAGCATGCAATCATCTGCAAACTTGGCCATCCATAAACCTTCAGAATTTGCATCCATATTTCAAAGAAATAGATGCCAAAAATGAGCAGGCCCAGTACTGAGCCCTGGGGAACTCTACTAGTGACTGGCCTCTTGGTGGATGTGGCCTCACTTGTTTTGACCTCCTAGGACCTATCTGTGAGCTAGTTGGCTATCCAGCTGGTGATAAAAAGGTTTATGCCTAAGTTATTGAGTTTGTCTATAATGCCTGGGGGGGGGGGGGGGTATTGTATCAAAAAGCAGCTGATGCCATATCACTTCCCATTTTTATTCTGATCAACAGATCCATCTCAGAAGGATCCATCTCAGCAATATGGAAAATATCACGTGTTATACCTCTTCATAAAGGAGGAAGTTCCACAGAATTATCTAACTTTAGACCTATAGCCATTCTTTCACCACTAGCTAAAATCATTGAGAGATGCATACACAAACAAATCATGCACTTTCTTATTCAAACCGTAAGCTTGCTGACTCTCAGCACGGCTTTAGGCCATTCCATAGTACTACCACGGCTTTTCTATCTTTCTCTAATGTCATCAATCTTCATAGTAACAACAACAAACTATTTTCAGCGCTCTTCCTAGATCTCTCAAAAGCTTTTGATATGGTCAACCATCAGCTACTGTTCAGTACCCTACAAACCATCGGTTTAGACCAACATGCAATACAATGGTTTCACTCCTACCTAAACGGTAGACAGCAAGCTGTATTATGGCAGAGCAAGCTGTCATCCCAACTTCCTCTAACCCTAGGTGTCCCACAAGGGTCCATACTAGGTTGCCTTCTTTTCTCTATCTTTATCAGTGATCTGCACACCACTATCCCAGGAGCTACCTGCATCCAATATGCAGATGACTCAATGCTAATATGCTCTGCCTCCTCTCCTACACAACTTCTAACCCTCACCCATACCACTTCCAGCACAGTAGAAACATGGCTAGCTAATCGCTGCCTGCTTCTAAATCTTAACAAAACCAAGCTACTACTTTTCTCCCCTAACCGTAGAATTCCTCCTCCTTCCTTCAACATCAAATCTAGCAATGAAACCATTATCTCCCCTGATCACCATACAAAGCTTCTAGGCATAATAATAGACAACAACCTAAATTTGATAAACATGTCGATCACACTGTTAAGTCCGTCAACAAAAAACTTGGCTTCCTGTACAGAGCCAAACCTTTCCTCACCCCCCCCCCCCCAGCTAGGGTAGCTATTGAAAGATCACACCTCCTCTCTACCCTTATGTATGCCTCCCCTGTACTCACCAACCTATCCAAAACCGATCTCAACAAATTATCAGGATGTTACAATCATATAGCCAGATTCGCTACAGGCATGGCTTTTAGGACCCACCATTGCCAGAACCTCAAAGCACTGGGATGGCTAGAGTATCCTACCCTTCTACAGTTCAACCAGCTTATAGTAGCGCATAAAATACTTTATCAACTTGATAACACCCCTGCCCTCAAAAATATCCTCACCCCTCATAGTGCACCCAGGCCATTACGCTCAGCTGATAAACTAATGATACTGACCCAAAAATCCAACAACTCTGCAGGCGATGCTATATTTGCCAATTCATCTGGTAAAATCTCGTTAAAATACCTCGCATCTCATTGGCTGTGCTCTTGTTCTAAACCTGACTAACAACTTCACTAATACATGTCTTGCTACCCAACCTGCTGTTTAGCCAAATATCTATGCCTCATAGCATTTGAATGTTTAAGCATTGTGAATTATAAAATCTGATTATATTCTATGTTCACATTTTATGATGCATCTTTGCCAATCAGATGCAAGTCGGCACATTGTGTATATTGATATCTGCCTGTATTCTTTGTCTATATTTTTCTAAACATGTCTGCCTGAGTTTATCACTCAGTGATGTATGTACTGTCTCTTTTTTTGGTATGTGGAGCTTTTCTCCCTGGGCCTCCGCTGAAAATGGACATATATCCAGTCGGACTATCCCGGCCAACAAATGTAAAATAAAATAAAAATAAATAAAAACCTTGGCCAGGTTGAGGTAAGCTGTGTACACAGTCTTGCCTTCATCCAGTGCTTTGGTTACCCTTTTAAAAAAAATCCACCATATTTAATTGGCATGACCTTTCTTTAACAAAGCTGAACTGTGATGAGTCTAGCATTTGTAGGTTACCTATGTCCTTATTTATCATTTCCATGGTGATTCTTTCCATGACCTCACATATGAGGCGGGTTAGACTTATGGGCCTGTAGTTACCAAGATCAGTGGTTAGACCTCCTTCGTGCAGAGAAAAGACTGTAGCCATCTTCCATTCCTTGAAAACTGATTCAAGTGGACTAGCGAGATCATGTTTCATACTGTTTGTTAAGCATCCCGGGATGTTATTAGGGCCCATGGAAATGCATTCATGACCTGTTTCCTAGTAATGGTTGGGAGGATTGTGATATGTGTATTTCCTTTGGACTGGCAGGGGAAGTAGGGGGAGAAATTGCCTGTGAATTTATATTTTCTTCAAATTTAGCCTTTGAACTATTAATTAATGCTCTTAGCTTCCTGTTTAGATTGGTCAGGGGCTTTTAGTATGTATGGCTTTATTCCTCCTATGCTTGGCCAAGAGTTTTTTTTCTTTTTTTGTATAACCAATTGATATTGTGATTCTGCTCGGGTAGCTTGTCGTTTGAGTTTGTCTTATTCATAATACAAGTAGGAACATCTCGCTATATACAGATATCTTTATGTCTGTGCATACATTTTGTAAATAGCTGAACATAATCTTTGGTGTTTACTGGGATTGAGGGTGTTTGGAATTTAGCCAAGGTGTCACTTAGTGAAGACAGGTTAGCCTTGGAATAGTTCATAAAGGTTTTTGGTTTCACTGGATCTCAATTTTATTTCAAGCCTTATGGTCAGATCTGACAGGTGAGGAATATCAGCCCCCCCATGTTTGTAAGTACAATGTCAATGATGTTTGTACCCCTGCTAGGAGAATGGACCACTGTTCCAGGATGTTGGTATTAAGAAAGTTTAGGAATCATTTGGCTTCTGCATTAGAAGTGCTGTATGATTACCAGTCTCTAGAGTGGTAGTTGAGATTCCCCATGAATATCGTATTGGGTTGAACAGTGAGGGACTCAAGCACATTAAGACAGGTAGCATGGGTTTCCTGGGACATGGAGGGGGACCTGTATTTTGCAAGGATATGGTATGAGACCTTGTTTATGGTGAGTTGCACATGAGTGAGTTCCAGTGGGTCATATACTTTAACTAGTCTGGATGTGAGATTAATCATAATATAGACTGACACTCCTCCACCTTTAGTTCCCTCCTGCACAGTAGCTGGTCTAAAGGTGTGCAGTACACTATAACTTTGCATTGCTGGGGTACTCTCAGTGACTTTAAACCATGTCTCCATTACTCCACAGATGTCTACACTCTCTAGGAGAGGAAGGCTTGCAGGCAATGGTGTTTCTTGTTAAGACTTCTAGCATTGAGCATACCATCTTCAGATATTACTTCATAGGTTCAGTTAAGTTGGGAGGTTTATAAGTTTGGCATTGCCTAAAATAGGCACTGTGGGGGTGGAAAAGATCTTTACCAATATATGAAAGCCTAGAGGGGATAAGTGCAGACCATCCCTGTCAAAACAGCATGGTCTGTCAACAATGTCCTCAAATATTATACCCCCTTGGATTGACAGCAGAAGCTAAACCAGTTGTTAAAATCAATAATTTTCTGTTGGTAATGTGACATCATCCTTGGAGATGGTAGTATGCTGCTCAGTGCTAGTCTCATTCCTGCCGGAGACATAATCACCAAGCTTGATGTCTTGTTTCATATAGTCAAGGGAGGTATATATCAGGTCATTAAAACTCCCACAGACTATGACAGAGTCATACTGGTGCCTGTGGTTCAATGACCTGAGTGTCTGTATGACTTGACAGATCCTTTCCTCAGAAAGGCAGCTAACTGTGACTCCCTTCTTACTCAGTCTGGTTAGGGAAGCATCACCAATGATCCCAAAATTTGGCTGTTTGCTGATTTGCCGTAAGCATTTAGCAGTAGAGGCACTGGATACAGTGTTACTGTGTGTAGCTCTTGGTGGGGATTTAATGGAGTGTTTATCTGATGGCTGAAGATCCTTTTTTTATTGTGCTGTGTAGAAGGCCTCAGTGTTTTAGGAAGGTTACCTGTAAGTGCTTCAGCATAAATAGTTTTATGTGTAGGGTCTTTACCCTCTGCAGTAGGTGTGGTGAAAGTGAAGGATTAGTTTTAGTTGTATGAGAGAGTTCTGCCTCCAAAAGTGCATTTACACCTCTCACATACTTTATCTGTTTTATTAAGTATAAGTGGGTTGTCACTGTATATAAAGCAGTTGCTAAAATGTCTCAGAATACCCATCTCAACCAGACTGGCCAAAGTGAGAGTTGGTAAGTGCATATCCATGGCTACCATTTTACTAGGGAGGACATTGGGAAATGTAAATATTGACTAGGTCATTTACCCAAGGAACTTGATGAGCAATGCTCAGCTTTGTAGAAAATAGATGCTCTCGTAGTTAAAAATCTGTCTAGATAATAAGGGCATTTTAAGGGAAACTTATATGGGGGAATTGTGCTGAAACCAATGAAAAAATAATGCTGAAAGATACTGGTGACTATACAGATCACTGCTGCGCACTGCTGTGTGGAGAGTAGCAGTTCTTACGAAATACTGTAAATATATAAAAAGTGCAGATATTCAACACAGAAACACTTGATTAATACAGTTATGACAAAAACAATGTGAAAAACAAGTGCTGAAACAGTAGATATGGTAATGTAAGTATTAGCTTGTTTGTAGGTTATGAACTAAGCATTGTGCAAATGTGGTGCTTAAATAGCAGAGGAGATTCAATAAAAACACTATCCTATGGTCAGTCAAAAGCAGCACACACTTCTTTCCTTTACAAAATCCTGGGACAGAAAATAACTTTGGTTCCCTCTACTCTCACTAAAGTGGAACAAAGGTAGTTCTATCTAAAGACCGTAAAAAGGGTCAAAAAGAGCAGATACTGAAAGTAGAAACACTCAATTAATGCAGCTGTGACAAAAGCAATGTGAGAAACAAGTAATGAAATAGTGTATACAGTAATGCAAGTCTTGGCTTTTATAGGGTTTAGCAGAAACTAGCAACACTCTTTTTCTCAAGTAGCATGGTCGTCAAACACCCGTGAAACAGAGATTCAATTTTTGTTTAAACAAGCTAGCCCTCTAACCAATCCAATAAAGGCACAATACAACTTATAACAGCTATTCTAAGCTCAGGTGGGCAAAGCTATCCTCTCCTGAGTCCTGCCACAACAGTGTAGGCCACAAACCTTTTTAATGCAAGTCTTCACCAACAATTCCCAGCTGAGAAGTGTAGAGGCTACCCTCTTCTCCCACAGGAGTGTAAATAACTGGCTTGAAGCCCAAGTGCTTAAACCAGAACTAAAACACTTTTACAATGACAGATACAATAAACCTTCAACCAGCAATTCCCAGCTCAGAAGGGCATAGGCTATCCTCTCCTGCCACAATAGTTTAGACCACAAACCTTCCTAATGTAAAACAACTGGTTTGGAGATATATTCATGGGGTGTTTTAGATGGTTGCTTTTTCATTTTTAGTTTTGTGTTCCATTTCTTAGTTTATGTTCTTGTATTATCTTACAGTTTTTAAAAAATATGTTTGTGGCAAAAAGGTTTTATTTATTTATGAGCACGTAATTTATATGAATATATGCAATCTACTTAGGGCATGCACTAAGTCGTTTTTTTGACGATGTTGTGTAGGGTGTATTTTGTTTTTAAAAAGTTTAGAAATCAATTAATTGATTTTAATTAGGCAGTCTGGACACAACTACCTATGTATGCGGGTGTGTATATATAGTATGTTGGTGAACTGATTCAGTGTTTTTGGTTCTGACGAAGTCTATAGTTTACAACTGACAAAAGCGCTTAACCTTTTTCAGGAAATGGCTCTTCTGTTTCCAGTTCTTGTCTGATCATTTAGACTTCTCTTATTTCATTGTTTACTCATTTTTTTAATAATTTAATAATCACAACAAAGACATAATATGGTAAGTACTGGAAAATTATTTTGATGCAATGCATTTTGGGTAAACATTACAGCACTAACTTTAGAAGCGCAACAGCTTATCTCCATTGTGGTTGCACAATTACATCCTTACTTGTGTTAATTTTCAATGTTAGGTGTTCTACCTGCAAAACCTAGTTGACAACTTATTCTAGGAAGTAAGAAATTCCTGCTGATGAATTTAGCATGGAAATGCTGTAATCTGTATATTAACTTGGATAATGAGGCATTTTGGGTTCATTATTTCATATTGCATAACAGGGAATTTTAGTTACAAGTAGATTTTTAGGGTCCATACTTATCACCAAAACAAAATGCAAAAACAACATACTTTTTTGCATCAAAAACTACATAATTTGGTATGGTATGCCATAAGGTTCAAGGATTTGGTATTTGTACTTTCTTCAGAACAAGACTGACACCTTTATGCAGAGTATGTAGGCTTATGATGGAAGAAGGATGTACCATGTACACACTGGCTACATGCAACTATGTATGGATAACCTTGCAGTTATCCAACAGGAGGTTCAGTGTAAAACATAACTCTGCTGAATGGTGTGTAGTACAATGCCGGTTCACCGGATGTTAGCAGTCATGTAATGGGTGCTGCAGTTAATGAGTTGATCAAACTTCTAAATGATGCATCATTCCTAAGACTGTGCAGTCTGCTAGTTATTTGAACTTCAACTTACTGCAGCATATTAGTCTGTATATGACAATGTTACTGGTGAAGCTGCTGGGCATACTGAGTATCAAAGTGGAACAGAATAAATGCATCTCATTTCACTTACTGTACTGCACCATACCCACCTATATGTGCTCTCACCAAGAGCTAGAGCTGTAAAGTAAGACACAGTCTGAATGCATACTCTGGATATTTGAATGGTATATTCTTCTTTATATGCTTTGCATTAATAATAATAATAATCATCATCATAAAAAACTCCTCATCCACATACTGCAGTTTCCACCCCTACCCAGTACCTTGACTGTAAACTGATAATGATACTGAGGATGCCATATAGCCCAGAATGAACCACACATGCATTCAGAATGACTAAACAGTACATGCTGTTAGACATACATGATTTCTAAAATAAGGTGTGGTGGCACAACACAGGGCAGAGGAAAGGCACATGGTACTGAACTGTAGTGCTCCAGACTGCAGGATGTAAAGAAACCTCTCCATCCACTCATTATACTTAATCACTCCAGTAAATTCTTTTATGCAGAAAGCTATATTTAGTCAAGACATTTATAACTCTGGTTCTAACTTAAAGTAGAACTGCTTTCAATAAAAGCCACCTCATTTGCCATCCGCACTTAAATATTATACCCACTAAATTTGTATCTCAACACATAAGACGGAAAAGTTGACTAGTATGTGCTACCAAAACCAAACATCTACATTATTTTTCTTCAAAAAAAAAAAAAAATTTTGGCCATTCCCTCGTCAGCTGGAAAGCATTCACTCTAAGTAATTCTCTGCTTATTTTATTTATTTATTTTGGAGGAGGAAATTAACACCTTTATTAAATTATCACTCCTCCTTCAGAACATTACTGTATTGTGTGTTTATTGCTCTCACATATTACTGACATGGTCATCTGTAGGGAATTTTTAAACTATAACAATTCATTACATTCCCAAAATGTATGTTCCCAGTTACCATGTTCTTCCCTGTCACACCTCCAACATTTGCCATCAACCTGAGGGAAAATTCTTTGGAGTCTGCTCGAGGTATAAAATACCTATGTAAACACTTCCAAGTAAAAAAATCCTCAAACTTCTAGACTTTTACTTCCAAGTAAAAAAATCCTCAAACTTCTAGACTTTGTTGCATACTTGGAAGCCATAGATATGTCCTCCCCTTGTTCCCTTGTAAATATCTTATCCAATCTTTTCTAACCTCCGCTGATTGAGTCTTATAGTTATTGTGCAATATTTTATATACCATACTAATTATCCATTTTAAACAGCAGCTTCTGTTCTAGATTCAATTAAAAGTCTACCAGACCAGATCTTTCACACAGGATTCCCCTATCCCTTTCCCTATGCTCTGATATCAATCCCTGGTAGGGAAGGCAGTCTGTAGCCTGCAGTCTAAATGCCTTCCTGGTCTTTTCCTGTTCTATTAACATTCCTTCTTTGGTTATTTACACCCAATACCTTGATTCCCTTGCTAGTTTTCTCTAGTAAATTCCAGCCCCTCTTGCCTATTCTCTGTACCCCTATTTGCAATCATTTTTATTGGCAAAATCTCCTTTCTCCATTTCTCTGTTGGCTTAGTTCCTAGAATATTTTCTGCTGCTTTATGAATGTAATATTATGCATTGTTATTCTCTTTAAAGATGTGCATCTAAAATCCCACACTATCCTTATTTATTGAATCCATCCCCCCTTGCTTCTTCATTATCCCTTTTCACTTTGAATTATAACTTTCTGCTTGTGTTTTGTATAAGAGTCTTAACTGTGTGGCTCTAAAATATCCATGCAAATCAAGTAATCCTAAACCACCTTTTTCTAATGGAAGGATCAGCTTATCCTTCTTAACCCTTGCCCTCTTCCCCTCCCAGATACATTTCTTCAACTCTTTATTAATTATTGTCCACAACTTTTCCTCTGGTTGATAAAAATATGCCAGACCTATACATAGAACTACAGAGACTAAAAGCATTTTCACTGGTTGTATCTTGCTATCCATATCCATAGATAGTCTCTAATTTCTCAGGATTTGCATCACCTTTTGTTTAGTCTCTTCCCACATATCCTTAACTGCCACAACAGAAACCTTTTTAATCCATACTCCATTTTATCAAGTCCTCATAAATGTGGGTATTGCTGAACCTATTCACATGCGAGTACATAATTTACAGTATAGCCTTTGTTTTATCTTCATTCATTTTATATCCCAAAAAGACTTGAAACTGTCTGAAAATGTCCCACAACCCTGAAATGTCCCTTTCTGGATTTATCAGGTACAACATAATATCATCTGCAAATAAAGGCAAGTTTTCTTGATTGCCATACCAAGTGTATCCTTGAATTTCTGAATCTCTTATTTCTTTGCCAATGGCTTTAAATATAAGGGGATAGAGGACACCGCATGTATTTCCCCTATTCAGATTCAACTTAAGAGAGAGGAACCTTCACACTTTAATTCTTGCCTCTGATGCATCAGATATCCTCCAAATTAACCATATTATTTTAACAGAGAATGCAAATGTTTCCATTGTCCTTCTCATAAAATTTCAGCTTACTATGTATCAAGAGCCACCAACAATAGTGGAATTTTCATACATTCTGCTTCCATGTGGATCATAATTGTTCTATTAATGTTGTCAAATGTTTGCCTCCTCTCCACACAACCACATTTATTCATATATTTCAATTTAGGCACTACCTTTTCCATTCTTTTAACTAGTAGACATAAGCACTTGATAATCATGATTTGAAATTCAATGGGTGTACATAAAACTGGGTCGGAGAGTCTTTACCATCTTTAGGTATTGCAGCCACCGCAGCTTTCTTCTAAGATATTAGTGCTTCCTCTCCTTTTAAAATACTCTTAAACAAAACCTTCGAGATCTTTATCTCTTTCTTCCCCACTAAATTCCAAACTTCCATAGGAGTACCATCTGTTCCTGGAGACTTTCCTGCAGATTGATTATATATTACCATTTTTACCTCATCTCCTGCTGTCTTAACCGTTCGTTGTTGCGCCTCATCAACCTGTAGACGTGGCATACTTACAGCTTCCATAAAAATTTCCATTTGTGCTCTTTCTTGATTTCTACATTTTTCTGCTTTATATAAATTTACATAAAATTTCTGAAGTACCTCTAATACCTCTACAGGGTCTCTGGTTACTTTTCTTGTTATAGGCTCCCTAAGTCTGGCAACAACCCTTTGTGCTAAAAGCTTTTGCGGACTGGAGTTATCAAAAAACATTACTTAACAGTAGTCTTTCTAAACTCATGCATATAATCCACATATTCCCTTATTTTTTTATCACTCTGCAGTTGTGCCTCTCTTTGTTTTGTGAGATTCCCCTTATTCTGCAATACTTCAACCTTTGTCAGCCCATCTAAATAATTATTGTTACCTCTTAATCTTTTTTTCCTTAAGCATCTTTATTAAATATACACACATAACAAAAGCAATCTTACATGTATATACATGAAAAATATACAAAATGATATCACTTTACAGTTTACATCACAAACACCATTGAAACAACTGTAGTTGTAAACATTATGAATCACTTATAAACCATCATTGTCAGTTGAGCATTATATAGCTCATTCACATCTTGCCTCTTTGAACCTCATTCCTGCTCTGCATATATACTGTTCCCAAAATTACCATTTTTTTCCTATGTAGTTTGCTCCTTCCCTTTTCAATATTCCAATTCCAGTTGTTTTATTTCTGTTACTATATTCACTATGTCTAGCAAAGTTGGTCTAGACTTTGATTTCCATTTTCTAGTGATTGCTTTTTTGGCAGCCACCATAATTAGACTCAGCAAGGCTTTACTGTTGTCTAGGCAATTCTGATTCTGTAGCATAACTCGAACAATCATCTCCCCAGTCAGCCCAATCTGCTCGCCCAGCATCTCTGACAAAGTGGTCTGCAGGGAATTCCAAAAGTCTGCCAGCTCATCACATTTCCAAAAAATATGTTCCCAGCTACCTCTTTCATTTACCTCTAATATTTGCTATACACCTGAGGAAAAATTATTTGTGGAGTCTACTTGGGGTATACAAATACCTATGTAAACACTTCCAGGTAAAGATCCTAAATCTTCTAGACTTTGTTGCATATTTGGGAGATATACATATATCCCCCCATTGTCTCTTTGTGAATTGCTTATCCAGTCTCTCTTACCAATCCTTTCTAAGCTCCACTGATTGATTCTTATAATTACTATGCAATACTTTGTATGCTTTACTAATTATTCTTTTTGTAACAGCAGCTTCTGTTCTATATTCTTTTAAAAACTCTACCAGCCCTGTTTCTTTTTTCTTTGCCTATACTCTATCGATCCTTGATGGGGAAGGTAATCTCTAACCTGCAGTCCAAATAAATTATTGGCCTCTTCTCATTGTATTACCTTTCCCTCTCTAGTTATTTGCTCCCAATACCTTGGTTCCTTTGCCAGTTTTCTCCAATAAATTCCAGCCCCCTCTTGCCTATTATCTGTATCCCTGATCACAGTCAACATTATCAGCAATATCTCTTTTCTCCATGCTGGTTTGGTTATTAGAAAACTCCCTGCTATTTTATGAATATAATACTCTGTATGAGTTTGATTGTTCTTAAGAGTCTGAATCCAAAATCCCAATTTCTTTCTATTTCTTGAGCTTCCTCCTTGTGTCGGCATCATTCATTTCCACATTGAATTATAGTTTTCTGCTTGTGCTATGTATAAATGCCTTAACTGTGTTGCTCTAAAATACCCCCTCAAATTAGGTAATCTTAGTCCACCTTGTCCTATTGGTAGAATCAACTTATCCCATTTGACCCTTGCCTTCCCTTCCCAGATAAAATACTTCAACTCATTTTTAATTGGTATCCACAACTTCTCCTCTGGTTGATAAAAGTCTGCCTGACTTGTGTATAAAGGGACTAAAAACATTTTAATGGCTTGTATCTTAGTATCCATATCCATATAACAAAACTTTCAGTTTCTCAATTTTTGCATTATCTTCTGTTTTAGTCTCTTCCCACATATCCATAGCTGCCACCACAGAATTATTTCTAATCCATATTCCTAAATATTTCATTTTATCATGTCCCCATAAATGCAAATATTATTGGAACAATTTGTGTGTGGGTACATAATTTACCGCTATTGGCTTTGTTTTAGCTTCATTAATTTTGTATCACGAGAAGATTTGAAACTGTCTTAAAATGTTCCACAACACTGTAATGTCCCTTCCTGGTTTTGTCATGTATAAAATAATTTCATCTGTAAATAGAGCCAGCTTTTCCTGACTACATTACCAATTATATCCTTAAATTTCTGAGTCCCTTATTTTCTTTGCCACTGGTTTTAAATACAACAAAGGGGAAAGCGGACAACCCTGCCTGGTTCCTCTACTTAAGCAGAAATTATTAGAGAGGACCCTACCCACTTTAATTCGCACCTCTGATCCCTGATATATTCTTCTAATTAACCTGATGATTGTATCAGGGAAAAGCAAATGTTTCCATTGCTCTGCTCATGAAGCCCCAGTCTTCTCTGTCAAATGCTTTCTCTGCATCAAGACTCACCAATAAAAGTGGTACTTTCTTACATTCTGCTTCCCTCTGGATCATCAATGCTCTGTTAATATTGTCAAATGTTTGCCTCCCCTCCACAAAACCACACTTATCCATATCTTTCAATTTTGGTATCACTTTTGCCATTCTTTTGGCCATTATAGACATAAACACTTTAAAATCATGGTTTAGTATTGAAATAGGCCTGTATGAAGCTGGATCTGATGGATCTTTGCCCTCTTTAGGTATTACTGTTACCACTGCCTTCTTCCAGGATGCTGGTACTTCTCCTCCTCTTAAAATAGTGTTAAACATAACCTTTCAGATCTTTATCAGTTTTTTTCCTCTTAACTTCCAAACTTCCACAGGAATACCGTCTATTTCTGGGGACTTTCCTGTATATTGGTTATACATAGCCAATTTTATATCATCCCTTCCTATTCTGTTAGTAATTGAGCCTCATCTAAATCTAGCTTTGGCATATTTAATTATTCCATAAACATTTCCATTTGTACCTTTTCTTGACTTCCATATTTCTCTGCTTTATATAAATTTTCATAAAATTTCTGAAATATTTCTAATACTTCTACAGGGTATCTTGTTATCTTCCTTGTTACAGGCTCCCTAAGCTTGGTGACTGCATTTTTCACATTCTGTTGCCTGAGTTGTTGTGTTAGAAGTTTTTGTGCTCTAGAATAATCATCAAAAAGTTGCTTAACAGCAATCTTTCTAAACGCATGCATATTATCGAGGTAATCCCTTATTTTCTGTTTAGCATTCTGCAGTTGCTCCTTTTCCTGTTCTGAGAGATTCCTCCTATTTTGCAATACTTTAACATTTGTCAATCCCTCTCTTTTATTTCCAACCTAGTTTTAAGTTCCACTTTAATTTTATCCCACTCCTTAGCTATGTTTTCAGAAGATAAATCTATCTTCTCTAGTAGCTCCTGAATTAATTTCACAACCCATTCCTTAAGTTCCTCTCTTTTCAACCAATAGGTGGGAAAGCGCCAGTGTCTTATTTTCATTTCATTACCTTGCATTTTTATTTTAGTTGTTATTGGTGCATGATCTGAAATAGTTATTGGGTGCATTTCAAGACCTTCAATTAAATGTACATGTTCCTCTGAGATATAAAATCTATCTAGCCTAGCCCAGTTTTTTATCTCGGTGAGTAATATATCAATTCACTCCGAACTTCTACTACTGAATTCACATCTTCCATCCCAAACATTTTCATATATTTCTTCAAAAATATACCCTCCCTTGTTATATTTCCCTTCTAGGCCCCCCAGACACATCTTCACTGTTGCAAACCAAATTCCAGTCTCCACCTATAAGTAATATTCCTTGATGAAAGCTGATTATTTCTCCCAGGATTTTCTTAAGCTACTTTATAGCAATTTTAGGGGGGATGTAAATGCATGCTAGTGTAATCCTCCTCCCTAGCCAGTAGCCCTTTTAGTACTATGCATCTTCCATTATTATCTTCTTTTTCCTCTTCTATCACTATTGGAGCTCCTCTTGCAATTAATATAAGTACTCCTCTTTTCCTTTGCCCCAAATATTCTGCTGAATAATCATCCTGAAAACCTTTCTTTATCAAATTCACATGTTCATTTCTTTCCAGGTGTGTTTCCTGCAGCATAGCTATCTGCACTCTACATTTTTTAATATAGTTCACTGTTCTCTCTTTTTTATATTTATCTGTAAGACCATTTAGATTGAAAGACATTAAAGAAAGAATCATTTTCTTATATAATTATTACCACCTGTTATATATAACTGCTCTTTTGCTAAATGTCTAGTTCCAAGTTTTATGTTCCATGTATGCATTGTTCAACAGGTTGGTCTTTTATACAGTTGTTTCATGTCACATCTTACATAACTTTTTGTTGTTTTGAAAGCCCTCAAACAGAACAACCCCCCAAAAAAACTCCTAAAACCTATGAACTGTACAACAACACACAAAACTATGTACATCTTCAAATATTGAAGTTTTCCCTTCCTGATAAGAACATAATGTCTAAGTTGATAGCTACACAGACAGGCTAAAGTTAACCAAAAAGAAAGGTTAGTCATGCTAAAACGCATGGTACAGCTTGTGTTATCAGTAAGTGCTATTTAATTTTTTTATATCTATATAACTCCCAGTTGAGAAAACACTTAAATGTTTCAGTAAACACTTTCTCCGAGCCATTTTTCTTTATAAAATTGGCTTCTAATGACATGCAAACCAGACACAAAACTGCTAATGGTACCTTGTTTATCAGTAAAAAGCCTTACAATATTCAGTATGCTTTTTCATTTACATGCTTTGTAATAAACTTGTTACAGGATAACTCCTAGGGTTTTTACCCAGTCATTTCCCTGTGCAAGCATGGGGAGAAGCACTGATTTTTCTTTTGTAAAAGTCTCTTAACCAGACCCTTCCCCTCATCATTTGTTTCCATTGCAGTGCCAGCATTTCTCAAAACTGGACAACGAAAAAGAGAGAAGGATGAACAAGAAAAAACAAAAGCACCTGTTTATAGTAGTATTTCATTGCATTTAACCTGAGAGAACTTTACTTCAAGTCTACTGGTTTTGTATTATCTTTAAAGCTTTTCACACCTGGGAAACCCCCTGATTGTTTACAGGGAACATTATGTCCTAGTCAATTTCTCTGTTCTTTTTTCATTTCCCTCAGCCAATCCCCTTTCAACAGACTGTCTCCCATTTCTCTTTATCAGATTGTCTCCATGGTGGCATGAAGAGCAGCTGCAGAAATGGTGCTTAGTATACATATTTGCAAGTGCTAGACAAAAACATGTATAATATTCAATATTCTTTTTTCATTTACTTGCTCTCTGTTTTAAAACAAATTCCTTAATCAGTCATTTCCCTATGCAAGAATGAAAAAAACACATTAATTTGAACTCTGTTATGCCCCCTTAATCAAGCTCCCTTTTTGATAAGCATTACATTGCCTATGTTTCTCAAAACTGCACAAGGAGGAAAAAAGAGGGGAGAAAAATAAAAACAACACCTGTTTACAATCCCTATTACATCCAAAAATAGCATGCAAAGAAAGCCATGCAACACAGATACAACACTATTAAGAAAAGAAAGTGTTTTCTTTATTTACACTTAGCATTCTCCCCTCCTTTCCCCTCCCCAAAGCATTTTCCAAAAATTAATGACATGAAGTAGGACATATACTTGAGTCCCCCACTCAGCAAACACATTTTGAAGAAGTCCAATGTTTTCAGATTTTCTTGTGCTGTCATATTTCACAAATATAATTAATGCTTTGTAATCCCACATTATGTTACTGATTATATTACTGTTCTTCTCCATTACCCAAATCCTGTCTCTGCTTCATTTACAACGTATCCTCGATTCTTCTGGTCAGCTTTCATGCTCCCTTCCTTCTCTCCAACATTTTCTGTTGAAATACTGGAAAAGGTTTTACAGATGCAGTCTCTCTGTGGTCTTTATTACCAGAGGAGCGAGAAGACGAATCTCCTTCTGTTTCACAGCTCAGTTTTTGTTGGGCAAACGTTTATATTTCCTCCTTAGCATGCACTTCATCAAACATTATTTTGTCCCTCCAGGGAAGAATAACTTGAAGACAGCTGGATACAGCATTTTCAATCTCACAATCTACGTCTCAGCGTTCTCTGAATACAGGGATGAATTTATTTATCTTTTCCCTGGTGCACAATGAGTAATTATTCTCCACAAATACTTTGCTCTCATCTACTTTTAGTACTTTGTCCTTCTGCCACAGTGTTGACAAAATTATTTTTTTCTGCTGGTAGGATTGCATCCTTACTATTAAAGGTCTAGGTTGCTTTCTGATACCTAGATTTGGAGCATGCACACAATGTGCCTGTTCAACTAATAAGTCCTGCTCTGGAATACCAGTCTAGTTGCTTATTTGTGCTTACATAAATTTAATGCGGTCTGTTCCTTCCAGCTTCTGTGGTATAGCTGAAAATCTAAAGTTTTCCTTACATGCTCTGTCCTCTATTTCTATTATTTTTTGAAACATCTCTTCCTGAGCAGTTCCATATTCAGCCACCTTATCATCTCATCTGAATATCTGTTTAAAGTTTTTTTCCATTTGTTTCAGCTTTTTGTTGTTTGTGTTAATATACTCTATCAGTGTTTTGTTTATTTTAACCAGGTCGGTATACAGTTATATCATGCACTTATATCATCAAGTAGGTTACTGGAAGTCATGTCTGAAGGTTGCATTACTTTTTGCTGAATAGCTGAAGAACTCTCCCTAGTCAGTGTTTCTTCTTCACTTTTTCTAGCTGATTTTTTTCCAGGTCTTCTGTATTTCTTTATTCCTGGCATCCCGAGGCAGTGTACTTACTAGCCAGTTACTGAAATTCACCCATAAACACAAGTCTACTGGCCTTCTCTGCTGAGTTTCTGTTTTTACACTGAGATAACTAAAAAACAAGCTGTTACTCAGTATGCAGCTATCTTGGAACTCCCTGTTACTTCTTTACCTTATTTCTTTTTTTTTTTTATATCTACCCAATTTTTAAACTCCACTTTCATTTTGTTCTACAAGCTAGCTATAAGTTCTGAAGAAATTTCTATGTTCCTTAATTACTCTCCCTTGTACCTTATATTTCCCTCAGCCAGGGTTGCCAGACGTCCCTATTTCAGCGGGATTATCCTGAGATCAACACAGAAATCCCAGGTCCCGTTTAAGCTGTAAAAATCCCGATGGCGAATTTGGCGATGAAGTGTGTGTGACTTCCTGTATGTTGCCTGGCTGTGCGCTTGTCTTGTACGTATATACATACCCTTTTTTTCGTCATCCTGTGCGTGGGTGGGCTTGATAAGGCTACATGATCTGTTCTGCTCTGCTGTGTCATGCGAATGATCGATGCTAGCTACTACGACTCTATGAACGAGCTACACAGTGAGTTGAGTTGATAACCTTACATATTGTATTTGTAGTATTGTGTAACGTTATTCAATGGAGAGACTATTTATTTAATTATTTGTGTGTGTTAAACTGCTCGGGAGCACAGATCTTAATGCCCAATTCTCATGTTCAGGCTTTTATTCAGCCCAAACTGGCCCAAAGTGAAAGACAACAGTATTAGAGGCTGAACATGCAGCCAGCCAGAGAAATAATAACTGTTATTGATTGATATGTGATGTGAATAATGTGACAGAGGCAAGCAGATGGTTTAATTTAAGTATATATATTATATCTCCTCCTTAATAGGCTAACTAATTGATAACTTAAGCAGCATGCCAGCGTTATATAAAAAAGCTGATAATATCCTAATACATAAGTTAGAAATAGAAACACACACAGTAAGATTTTTCTTTCTACCCATGATCTGAGAAACTTAGACTGTCTAGTCATGAAATAATGATTGCTTATCCACTGAACCAGCAAAGAAAAAAAAGTAAAGAACTGTGACTTAACATTGAGCTCAAAAGCTCAATACTCTTGTTTAAATATGTTAACCTTAATAAGCCACTATGTCATAAAGTAGGTCAACTGCTCTCAGAACCAATTTGCACATGAAACATTACACATTGTGACATGATACAATTCTTATTTAAAGGGCTTCTTAGACTTTTGGGTTGTTTTAGACTGTCACTGGAGAAAGGAAAGGAATAGTAGACATAGATAGGGATAGTTAAAGCATTTGAAGGATGGAGTACCTTGAAAGTACAGGAAAGGATGAAATATGGAGGGTGTTTCAAAGTTGTTGCAGTGCTGTAGTTACTTGTATAGGTCAAATTTAGGTGGATGTAAGTGTTAATTGTTTGATTTATGCTATATGATTCCAATCCTAAATTATTTACATTATGCTTTAACTAAGAATCGTTTATCTCCGTAACTCCGTTAGATTCACTATCTATTTTTATGTTCTTCTGTGGAACATTATGTATTTTATTTATTTAATTTTAATTAAGTATTGAAATGTATTTTACTTCTGTGTATGTTAAATTTATATTGTGCTGTTTGCTTATTGGTTTGGGTCATTACCTAAAAGGGTCATCATACTAACTCAACTTCCCATAGGTAGGGGATATGGTTTTCTTTAGGTGGAGTATGTATGTCCATCAATTCTGGGTTGGACTTGGACATGGCCTTGTATGTCAGGCAGACAGAGATCACCTCTGAGTAGGTGGTATGCAAGTTGCAACTGAGTACAGTTGGAGTTTCTTCAGTCGAGCTGCATAGGGCATCTGCTTGAGGCCAGTGATCCTCTTGGTGAGGTACTTCTGTGGTCTTTGCAGTTGTAGGTGTCTTGTTGTAACTAAGGTACATGATCATCCCAAATGGGGCATTGTACTCTATGATGGGTCTGATGATGAGTGATGCATAGAGGGGCCCTTTGCCCAATGACCTCTTTCGATCTGGATGAAAACCCTTTTGTGATTAGGTGGGCGGCCGGCCGTGGGCCACATAGAAGGATTTTATAACCATTATCAAAGGAGAGGTTACTATCTACTTGGGTCCCCAGATCCCTTATTATGTTTTCCGTATTTAGGGGGCTACCATCTATGTGGTAGTTTGTGGGTACTTTGTTTTTTCCAAAGGGGATGACTATGCATTTTTTGGCATTTAGCTTGAGGCCATGGTTTTGACACCAGGTGTCTGTCTCAGTGAGACCCTTTTGGAGGATGTCTGTGTCAGCCAGAGAGCCAATTATAGCCCCTAGTTTGCAGTCGTCTGCAAACTTGGTCAGCCATAATCCTCCTGTGCCTGTCTGTACCTCTGAGAAGTATATGCTAAACAGGAGGGGTCCTAAGACTGAGCTCTGGGGAATGCCACTTGTAACCGCTTTAGAGTCAGACCTAGCTCCAGGGGTTTATGTTCAGGCTGGTGAGCTTGTCTATAATACCTGAGTGGGGAATGGTGTCAAAAGCCTTTGTGAGTTCTAGGTAGGCTATGTGGACCACCCTTCCCTCATCTATAGCCTTGGTAACTGTCTCAAAGAAGTCCACCAAGTTTAGGAGGCATGATCTGCCCTTAAAGCCAAACTGGGTAGGGTCCAGTGTTTGGAGGTTCCCAATGTCTCTGTTAATGAGATCCATGATGATGCACTCCATAGCTTTACATACCAAGCTAGTTAGGCTTATAGGGCGATAGTTCCTGGGGTCTGTTGTGACTCCACCTTTTGTGGAGTGAAATAACCATTGCTGTGCACCACTCTGTGGGCACGTAGCCTGTGGAGAGGCTGAGTTTAAACAGTGTGTTTAGGTGAGAGGTTAGTTCATCTTTGAGCTCGTGTAGGAGGACGCAGCCTGGGACACCATCCGGTCCCATTGATGCTGTGTTTTTGGCTTTGGAGAGGGCTGTTTTAACCTGAGTGTCTGTGATTTCAGGGGCACTGCATTCTTCTGGTATAGTTATGGGCCCTTTTGGGGGGTGAGAGGGGGGTGAAGTTTGCACTGAACCTGTATGCCAAGATGTTGGTTATATCGGTCGGTTCAGTGTATTTCTCGGCACCAACTCTGAGCAAATCTGAGAATTGCCACTTAGATTCTTGACATAGCTAAAGAATGCCTTGTGGTTATCTTTGGAGTCCATGGCAATTTTTCTTTCGAAGCTAGCCTTGGATGATTTTACAAGAGAATATGGTTTCTTACTGATACTGATCAGGGATGTCTACCCCATTTAAATGTATTTAATGTTATCACAAGAAGTTTAAGGCTACTGAGTCTTGCACCATTATGCCATGTCAGTTCCCCACCCTAAATTGTTTTAAGTTGTGTAACCCCCTTTTCGAGGAGGGTTGTCTTGAGCCAGTCATGCCTAGGTTGAATTTATGAATACTCATTCAGTTATCCAGGTCCAATTTGAAAGAAGGTGGTGTGTTACACTGCTTTATCTGAAGAGTGAGTCTATTCCAGAGGTTTTGAAAATTCTGAGTAACTAATTTGTCTCTCCACCTTGTGTTACTGCTCTGCTAAAGCTGGTTTAGATCTGATATTCTGATATTTTTGGGATCGTTTGATTTGTGAAGATACAAAAGGTCTTTGACTGCTGGGTCGCCTGACTGTATGGAAGGTAAGGCATTGATTTCCTCTGAAGAGTCTATAAGACACTCAAGGCCAGGGAGACAGTGCTTTTAGTCTTTTCTGGTAGCTTAGGGATTTTAAATGTAGAATTCTTTTTGTTGGAAGCCTCTAGGGTGTTTACAGCTCCAGTTATACAAATCTGGTGAGGTACCGTCGGTACATCCTAACCTCCTCTGATACTGCAAAAGCTTTTGGGTTTTGCAAAGGTTTTCTATGTAGAAGTCTGTGAACTTATTTCTAAGGATCATCTTACTGCAGGAGTTCTGCCTTTTGTTGTAAAGCATCTGGTACTACACTTGAGCTCTCAAAACCAGTTTTACATTAAGAAACATTGAATAGTGACTATTGCAGTTTAACTACACTAAAAAGTAAAATCAACTTGGAGTCGGACTCTGTCTCTGTGCTTAGTGGTGTTATTTTACGACTTTTTTGTTGAGTTTACAACACCCTGCCTGGTATTTGTTGCTTGTTCATAGTCGATTTCTACATTCTATTAAAAATATCTTAACATGTAAAAACTTTTCATCATTATATAGATGAGTACTTCCGAAGATGTTGATAATACTCCTTCAAAGAAAATAAAAAGGCTTGTGAAATTCAACACTGATTGGATGAAAAAATATTCCTGGTTACGAGAAGGACGAGAAGGATATGCTATATGCTCAATGTGCAATAATATGTCGTTTTCAATTGGACATGGTGGTGAAAATGACATCAAATGACATATGAAGTCTACTGCGCACACCAACAATATTTCAGCAGCTTCGACGTCCACCAAAATAACAACATTTTTCATGACAAAAAATTCAAAGGAAGAAGATAATGATATTGCTGCAGAAACAGCTTTTTGTTTTCACACTGTGAAGCATTCACACAGTTACATTTCCAGTGACTGTGCAGGATTGCTTTTTTCTTGTTTGTACCCAGATTCAACAATATCAAAAAAATATTGTGGTAGAACTAAAGCAACAAAAATTATTACACGTGTGCTTGCACCTAAATCAAAAATAATTATTTTGAAAGAATTGCAAGATGACCAGCCATTTTCTGTGAGTACCGACGCCTCAAATAAAGGCAATTTAAAAATCTTCCCATTAATTGTACAGTATTTTCACAAAGAACAGGGCATTCAAACAAAATTATTAACCTTCTACTCACTGGAAAGCGAGACATCAGATAGTATAGCAGATTCTATAACAACGGCTTTAAAAGATAATAATTTAAAAATACAAAATGTAACAGCTTTCTGCACCGACAATGCTAACGTCAATTTTGGTAAAAAAACAAATCGTCTTTACAGAATTAAAAGACCTTAATTCAAATATAATTGGAATTGGGTGTAATTGTCACATACTACATAATACTGCTAAAAAAGCTGCACAAACTTTAACTTTTGATATAGAGTCGACCGTTATAAAAATTTATAATGTATTTAGTTTGTCAACAAAAAGAGTCGTACAACTGAAAGAATTATTCGAATGGCTGGAAGTAGAGTGGTCTGAAATGTTATGCCATGTGCCAACTTGATGGCTCACTTTGATGCCCGCAATTGAGCGGATAATAAAAAATTTTGAGCCAATATGATTGTACTTTCTGAGTCAAAAATCCAAATCTGAAATTCTTTAATTGTTTTTCAGTGATGAATTGGCATTAGCATACCTGGGGTTTGTTGCAAATGCATGCAGTATTATTCAGAATGCGTTAACAAAACTTCAAAGCAATGATGTTTTAATAATTGATATTTTTGAAATAATGAACAGCGTATTGCAGTCACTCAGTCAAAAAAAAGATGATGCCTTTTATGGAAGCATTGCTAGAACAATGTTATACAATGCAGTGACGACACCAAAAAAACCCGTTTCAAAAATGACGCACAGACATTTTTTGACACAGCGATAAAATACCTACAGAAATGGTTTGACTTTGAAAGTAACAAATTTCAATGCATTAATGTCTTATCCTTAAAACCAAATGTAAAAATCGAATTCCCGTCAATTGAAGAATTAACAAAATTATTTAATATTACTTGCAATACTGACCTTCTATATGAAGATGTCTGTTTATTAAACAAGTTTGTACTGAGTATGACTGAAGCAAATGAGAAAAAAACAATAGATGAGAAATGGATAATATTTTTTAAAGATCATCCTGCTTGCAGTAATTTGTACAAAATTGTGGCCCACATACTCTCAATTCCACATTCCAATGCAATTTGTGAGAGAATATTTAGTCTACTGAGTGCAGCCTGGAGAAAGGAGAGAAACAGATTATTGTTAAAGACTGTGGAAGCTGAATTAATGGTCAAACAAAATTTTAATTACACTTGTAAAGACTTTAGAAATTTTTAATCGACTAAAGATGGTGAATATATTTTGAAACAAGCTAAAAGCTGTGAAAAGTACTAGTAATAAAACTGTTGTTATTATATAACTTTGTGGATTTAAATCAAAATATTCATTCAAAGGTGTACTACTGTATTGCTGTTATTGTCATTATTATTGTGTGAGTATTCTGTATATGTAGTTATTTGCATATATATGGTTTGATTATACATGTTTATAATTAGAATGTAACTACAATGTTTACAAGGTATCTAATGAATATGTGACTGTTTGCAATGCATAATAACTGTGATTCCTGCAAATGTTCAAAGTGTGCTATTGTACTATTCTTATTATTATTGTTACTGTGTGACTATTATGTATATGTAGTTAATTCCATGTATGTGGTTTGATTATACATGTTTATAATTAGAATTTAACTAAAATGTTTAGAAGGTATCTAATCAATATGTCACTGTTTGTAATGTTGAAATATATAATAAGTGTGATTCCTGCTTCAGTACTACTGTATTGTATGTACTTATTTGCATATTTGGTTTGATTAATACATCTAATTAAAAACAGCGACTGTATGCAGTACAAGTCCTTGTCATTCATTTATGTATGAAAGACCTTTTTTTTTTTTTTTTTTGGTCTTACTTTGTCCCTCCCTGTCCAATCGGAAATCTGGCAACCCTACCCTCAGCAAACAATGCTCAGAACTCTAAAGATTAATTGCTTGTAGCTGGAGACAGCTCATCTCCATGGAAACATGGTTAGCAATGAGAAAAAAAACGGCAAACAATTCTGTAGGTGGAAGCAGGAGTCTTTGTCAGAACAAAACAGAATGTACAACTGCCTACATCTACAGAGTTCTTGACTCCCACTGAATATTTGCTAATAGAAAAACTAAACAAAAAAAAACAAGCTAATATCATTGAATATCCAAAATACCTAGTACTTCTCATGGTATTCATTACTTTGTCTTATTTTTCAAGCCTACTTGCCTACAGAAAAGACTTGGTTTTAGATTAAGCCAACGGCATTAGCCTAGACATTCACCTATGCAAAATTAAGAGGAGACATCTCAACTCTGCATATAATATAATATAATATAATATAATATAAACACTGCACTTTTACACCAAAATGTTTTAATATTTAAAGACTGCCATGATTATGTGAAGTTTGTCTGATGAAGGTTTTTTTAACCTGAAAGTGCTTACGTTTTATAATAAGAGATTGCAGCCAGTTTGGACTCTGTTTCGTTTGTTTTTGGATTTGTTCTAGTTTGCAGTCATCTGCGAACTTGGTAAGCCATGGGCCATGTACTTTCACCTAGACATCCAAGAAGTAGATTCCAAACTGTAGAGGGCCCAGCACAGATCCCTGTGGTACATCACTTGTATCCGGTCTACCGGTGGAGGTGGAATTCCCAACTTTGACAGTATGCATTCTGTCAGTGAGACAGTTTGCTACCCATCTAGTGATGTATGGCTTAATCCCCAGCTGGGAGAGTTTCTCAATGATACCTGAGTGGGGGGTTGTGCCAAAGGCCTTGGCTAAGTCAGGATAGGCAGTATGTACTCATTTGCCTTCATCCAGGGATTTGGTGACATTCTCGAAGAAGTCTACCAAGTTTAATAAGCAAGACTTGGCCTTAATAAAACCAAGAGTTTGGAGGGTGCCTATGCCCTTGTTAATAAGGCCCATGATGATTCTTTCCATGGCCTTGCAGATAAGGCTGGTTAGGCTTTTGGGTATATAGCTCCTAGGGTCAGTTGATGGACCCCCTTTGTGTAAGGGGATTACTGTTGCTGTTCTCCACACTGCTGGAACAAAGCCAGTGCTCAGGCTAAGGTTGAAGAAAGTGCCAAGCAGTTCCACTAGGTCTTGTTTTAAATTGTTTAGTAAGCAGCCTGGGGTGTTATCTGGTCCCATGGAGGCTGTGTTTTTGGCCTTGGAGAGGGCAAATATGACCTGCTCTTTGGATATGATAGGTAGTGGACTGGTGATAGGGATGCCTTTGGGTGTGTCTGGTGGGGACAGAGGGGTGAAGTTTGTGCAAAATCTGTCCACCAGCAGGTTGGCAGTTTCTTTTTGTTCAGTGTGAGTAAGTACTATCCACAGTCTGTTTGGCACATAGCTGGGCATTCCCTTTAAGATTTCAGACATAGCTAAAGAAAGCTTTATGACTGTATTTAGCTAGAGATGCTAATTTAGCCTAATAATTTGCATTAGAGGACTTTAAAAGATATCTGATTTGCTTATTCAAGCTGTGGATTGTATTCTTCCTCTGGTGAGTAAGTTTCCTCTTGTTATTGGATAACAATTTTTTCCTTATGTTATATAACCTATTTATACTTGCAGTCCACCAGGGTGGCCTGTTTCTTTGGGAGGACCTGGTTTTGATCCTGCCAGGTACAGCAAAGTCTCTACAGTTGTTTAAATGTCTACACAGGGCATTTGTGTACTCCATTGCATAGACGTCATTGTTGGCTGTGTTAACTCGGGGTTTGAAAGTTGTTTTACCCTTTCTTTGTAGGTTAAAGTTTGCTTTGAAGAAATTCTTCAGTTTGTTTGCTCCTCTGGGGGTGCCCAGTCTGATCTTTACTTCAAATGAGAGAAATTTATGGCCTGAGCTCAGCAGGGAGGGCAACACACAAGGGGTAGTGCAGTGAGCCCCCATGTTGGTGAGTACCAGGTCCAGGACATTCAAGCGTCTTGTAGGGGTGCAGACTAGCTGTTCCAGAGCATTTGAATTAAAGTCCCAGAAACCTGCTCATGTATGTTGTCCAATCTATGGAAGGATAGTTGAAATCTCCCATGACCAAAGTGTTTGGCTGTATAGGGAGTGATTCTGGCAAGTCCAGGTAGTCGGTGTGTTTCTTTTGGTTCGTGGTGGGAGACCTGTAAGTAGCAATGATGTCGTAGGATGTTTTACCTATATTTAATTGTACCTGGAGTATTTCTAGAGAGTCATACTGTTTAACCAGTCTGGAGATGTATTTGGATTTAATGAAGATGGATACACCTCCACCTTTGATTCTTTCACACTAATTTTTGGGTATGAACATTTGGAAGGCATTGTAGCCTTGTATGAGTGAGGTACTGTCTTTGGCCCTGAACCAAGTCTCAGTGACAGCACAGATGTCAGCTTCTTCCAAGGTGAGGAGCAATTCCAGCGAGTGCAGTTTTCTTCTGAGGCTCCTAGCACTAAGCAGCATAACCATGAATTTGTCTCAAGTGGATTTCTTTACAGTGGGAATTTTTTTGTTTTGCCATTGCCTAAAAAAGGCACTATGGAGGAGGTAAGCATCTTTGACAGTATCTGAAAGACTAGAGGAGACAGGTGAAAAACATTTCTGGCAAAGCAGCAGGGTCTGTCGATCATGTCTTCCCAGGCTGACAGATACTGGATCCCCTTGGACTGACACCAGAATCTAAGCCAGTCATTTTTTGTCTGTATTGTGGCATAATCCTGGGTGAAGGTAAAATGCTACTTATTGCTAGGGACATACCTGCCTGGGACACAATCTGTGAGTTCAGTCATGTCTCTCTTCACATAGTGAATACCACTCAACTGCAGTACCACCTTTATCATTCTTATAAGAAAAGCGCAGTCTGGGTCTGAACTGTCTGCAAACAGCTAAAGCTAACTTTGAACCTAACACCAAAGTATTCAACTGCGGTACTACTTTTATCATTCTTATAAGAAAAACACAGTCCTGGTCTGAACTGTCTGCAAACAGCTAAAGTTAACTTTGAGTATGTGTCTACCTGTTTGAGCCAATATTCATTTTCCCCTGGATGCCCCCCCCCCCCCACACACACACACTCATCTTCCACTTTCTCTCTTATTCCCTTCTGTTAGCAAATAGTATCCATAACTGATCAATACTGTGTGTTTGTTAATTTAAACTGAGACCACAGTAGCCTACTGATACAAGGTTATCCTGTTTTTCCACCCGGGAAATGGTTAAGAAATGACTTACAGCTTCAGAGCAGTCCTTGGTCAATTGTGATTGTTTCTCAAACACTAACTTGTCTTTGCTTTGGCTCATTAGCAGCAGTACAAAGAACTGCCTGCTCACACCCTTGTTCCCCCCTCCCCTGTTTATTACCTTAAGACAATCCCAAAGTTAATAAATATTACCTGTGGCAGGCACCATTTTTAAAACTACAATCCACTCTGCTACAGGCCCCATGAAGAGCTCAGTGTCTCTCCAGTAAGTGTTTTACAACTGTAAATGCCTATTTATGTTGGATTGTGTTAGACATTTTACAACTGTATATGTTTATGTTCAATTGTGTTAGACATCTAATATGGTTTATGCTTTATTATTGGAAGTTACTATGGCATGCTAGCATTTTGTCTGCACCAAGTTGTTTTTAGTATAATAGTATGGTCTGTTTGCATAGCTGCACCTTGTTCACTAATGCTATTCATGTAATTGTGTTGTGTGTAGACAGCTCATACTGGTGTCTAATTATTTCTGTATAATTGTGCTGTTACTGATGGATAGAATCACATTAGAGAACCATGACAGATTGCTGCTCGCTATATTTTTATCTTTGACTGCATAACTGTCTGAGGTTTCTTCGAACAGATGTTTTTCCAATTGGCTCAGTATCTGCATATACTAGTAGTTGGTTCAAGACATTTTCCTGCATGCAGTAGCTATTTGCTCAGTTTGTTTTTTGTAATCTTTATAATATATATTTACCATCTCAAAAGTGCTTACTCCTCTCTGTACTCTTCTTTTCTAGACCTAACACCACTCTTAAGTATTCAACTGCGGTACCACCTTTATCATTCTTATAAGAAAAGTCCAGTCCGGGTCTGAACTGTCTGCAAACAGCTAAAGTTAACTTTGAGTATGTGTCTACCTGTTTGAGCCAATATTCATTTTCCCCTGGAGAGCACTCTGCTTTGGCTTGTAAGCAGACCCCCCCCCCACACACACACACACACCTTCCACTTTCTCTCTTATTCCCTTCTGTTAGCAAATAGTATCAATAACTGATCAATACTGTGTGTTTGTTAATTTAAACTGAGACCACAGTAGCCTACTGATACAAGGTTATCCTGTTTTTCCACCTCAGAAATGGTTAAGAAATGACTTACAGTTTCAGAGCAGTCCTTGGTCAATTGTGATTGTTTCATAAACACAAACGTGTCTTTGCTTTGGCTCATTAGCAGCAGTACAAAGAGCTGCCTGCTAATAGCCTTGTTCTCCCCTCCCCCTTCCCTGTTTATTATCTTAAGACCATCCCAAAGTTAATAAATATTACCTGTGGCAGGCACCATTTCTAAAACTACAACCACCCTTGTCACTATCTTATGTTCATTTATCAGTTAACTGATTGTTTCCAGCCCCCTCATAAGAGCAACTAACAGGGTCTCTACCCGCTTTGCTCCCCACCCTGCCCCCTATTCCCTCCTGCCTCTAGTGGTCCCATCTTTATTATACTCACAAACCCCTCCCATCTTTCCAATAGCCAACCACAGCGCTAACCCAACACTACCTCCTCGATCTTCCCACTACTATCACACCTCCTCAACTAGCATGTACAAGCATACCTTACCTATGCTCACTGCATGCACTCTCCTTGCATATCTTACATCCTACCAAAGCTCCATCATTCCCCCACTCAACCACTACCACTGTACTACTACTCACACCACAACTCATGTCTCACTCTCACTCAGCTCCCCTCCCACCAACTCAAGAACCATCCCTATGCACCCCCCACATATTCTACCAACTATATTACTCAAACATAAAGCATCCCTACAACTTAACATAGTAACCCTCCCACCATACCTATTACCCACAGAGCACAATCATAAAGTTCCCCTCATAAACAAACACATTCAAAAACTGAGAAAACTAATAACCTCATGCATATCAAAACTAGCCCTAAGTGGAGACATCCACCCCAACCCTGGCCCTACCATCTCCAACCCCAATCGTCATAATCAGACTAGAAACCACAACTTTTCCCATATTACAGCCAATAGAAACCAAGTGACTTCCTCTACTAAGCCTAAATATTAGAAGTATATCCAACAAAGTCCATGAACTCCATGCCACCATAGACTTGTATTCCCCAGATATAGTCATTCTGATAGAAACCTGGCTAAAACCTCACATTACCAGTGAGCAAATACTCTCCCTACAGGTTATGGCATACTAAGAGTAGACCGGCTAAACAAGAAAGGAGGCGGTGTAGCTATAATATTTAAACAGCATCTAAACATCCAGATCTTAAAATCATCAGCTCCACAAATAGACAATGAAGAAATAATATATACCAACCTCAAAATAAACCAAAACAAAACTATCAACATAACTGGATGCTACTTCCCACCTGGCCAAAACATCCCTCCGCTAGAAAACCTCCTCAGCTGGTCTACCCACCATCTCCCCCAAGAAACTATAATTTTAGGTGATTTCAATATTGACTGGCAACTCTGTTCTGGCAACCATCCAACCCATCATGTAAACCTTCATGGCTTCACCCAACTAGTCCATTCGCCAACCAGGATAAATAAAAACTCCAGCAAGCACACTACCCTGGACTGGATACTAGTCAGTAAGAGCCCCCAGTCATATATAACAGGCTGCTTATCAGATAGCCTCAGTGATCACTCCTCAACATTCCTACTCAAAAAATACCTATACCAAGCTAAACCTGTCATCTACCGTCAAATACGTAAAAAACTAAACTTTAACCCATTCACATTCATCTCATCCCTCAAAGAATGTAACTGGCATCCTCTAAAGTACCTCAGTCTTGATGATGCAGTTGAATTTTTTAATACTACCTTCCTGAGCATCCTTAATTACCATTCCCCCATAAGACTTTCCAGAAACAAAGCACAACCCTCCCCATGGCTACAGAAAACCACTAAGTCAGAAATGAAAAACAGGGATAAAGCCTGGGAGCACTGGCACAAAACCAAAACCCCCTCAACTAGACAGAAATTCCTAGAACTACGCAATAGAGTCAAAAAGCTAATAAAACAAGACAAATTCCAATACTACCAGTCTGCCCTAGACTCCTCACAACACAGCCCCAAACAATTCTGGTCCTCCATAAACTCCATCCTCCACCCAGGTAAAGTCAGTACCCATCCTCCTAATATCCCTCACTCCTCAGAAAATATTGCTACCTCATTCAACACACACTTCACACAAACCATGTTATCACTAGCTAAACAACACAACCCCCCTCCCCTCTAACCCACACCTTCAACTAGTAATCTCCCCACTGCCTTCTCTTTTTCTCCTGTACCTACCTCCAACATAAAAAAACTCTTAACTAAACTTAAACCCACCAAATTAGCAGCAGACAACCTCCCAAGTGAATACCTACAAATCGCAGCTGATGCTCTGGCCTACCCAGTATCCATCTTGATTAACCGATCTCTGTCAGAAAGTTACGTTCCCACACTGTGGAAAGTATCACATATAATTCTCCTCCACAAAGGTGGACCCTCCGCAGAACTAACCAATTACTGCCCCATAGCTATTCCCTCTCCACTCCCCAAAATACTAGAGAGATGCATACACTCTCAGGTCTCAGACTACCTCCTTACTAACAACCTTTTCCAATACTCAGCATGGTTTCCGACCAAACCATAGCACCACCACTGCCTTACTCTCCTTTACTAACACTATCCTTCAGCATAAAAACAATGGCTATCTCTCCTCTGCTACTTTCCTAGACCTATCTAAAGCATTTGACATGGTCCCACACAAACAACTTATCTCTGTCCTCAATAACCTATCCTTCTCTTAATCAGTCACCAACTGGTTTCATAGTTACTTGTCTGACCGCCAACAATCCATTGTATGGCAGAATGTCATATCTCCCCAACTACCTGTCTCCATAGAGGTCCCCAATTATCCATCCTTGGACCTCTACTCTTCTCTGTTTATACCAATAATCTAGCCTCTGCCACCAAACATGGCACACTCATACAATATGCAGATGACTCAACCATCATCTGTTCAGCCCAGTCCCTACCCAAACTGCAAAAAGTCACACAGGAAGCCTTTTCCTCTGTTGAAACTTGGTTATCCGATGCCCAATTAATACTCAACCCAAACAAAACTAAACTACTCATCTTTCAACCCACAAAACATACTCAAAACAACTCTCACTTTAACATCACAGCAAAAGACACCATCACTATATGCCCAACTGAACACACCAAATTGCTAGGAGTGGAAATAGACAATAAACTAAAATTTGACATTCACATATCCATGACCATAAAAAAGTCCAGAAAAAACTAGGAGCATTATACAGAAATAAGCAACTTCTCACCAAAGCAGCAAAGATTTCAATAGCAAATTCCCACCTTATCTCCACCCTACTTTATGCCTCTCCAACATATACCAACCTAAGGCAATGCGATCTAAACAAGCTAGAGACCTGCTACAACAAAATTGCCAAATTCGCCACAGGGGCATCCTACCATAGTCATCACTGTCTCTCACTTGCTGTACTGGGCTGACTTGAACTCCCTCACCTCCTTCAGTGGTATCAACTCTCACTCGCCCCCAAACTAGTAAACCATCCACTAAATGTCCCATCCCTCCAGAATCTACTCCAACCCTATCGCACCACCAGACCACCAAGATCCAGCAACAAAAATCACTTGCAGATCACTAAAGCCAATAACTCTGCTGGTGAAGCACTATTCTCTTGCACCATAGCCAAATTATGGAACTCCCTCCCACCCACAATTACCTCCATGCCGTCATGCACCCACTTCAAAACTTTATTAAAAGCGCACCTAAAAACATGGTGGCTAATGACTAATTTGACTAACTAAACAAGGGGGCTTATCCTTTTGAGGATTAGGGGTGAATGAGTGTGGTGATGCTGCTCAGTGCTCAGCTGAGTTGCCCCCAGTAATAGAAATGTGGAAAGGTTGAAATGACAAACGTCTAGAGAAAAATTATTTTCTAGGCGTTTGCTACTATACAGGGCACCAGTAAGCCCCTTTGTGCAGTGTGCAGCTACACATAAATGCAAAGCTTATATACAGGCAAAATTAAACAGCTTTAAACTAGTCTGCCAAAAGGAAATCACACAATGATCCTTCCACCAGCAATCCCCAGCTCTGACAAGGCTATATCCACGGTTTTCTGCCACAAGTGTGCAGGAGAGCCCTTCTTAATGTAAATTGGATGTATTTGAGTTCAGGTGTATCAAAACAGGCTAGATTCAGCAAGTCAGGATCTAGTAGTCTATGTTACCTAAGCAATATTACAGTGCAAAACAAGTGCAGATAATGAAGCTGGCATAGACAGGAAAAAAAAAACAGTCAAAAAGGCACCAATTAATGCAGTAAAACAGTTAAATGCAGTTGAAAAAGTGCAGCTAAAGCTCAAAATAAACAATTTCTTGTTCCTAACTTTGGAAGCAAACACTCTAGACCTCTGGGAAAGGATGCCAAATGCAGAGCAGCTCTGATTAACTGACCCAAAACCTGTGTAAATGCAAAGCTTATATACAGGCAAAATTAAACAGTTTTAAAATAGTCTGCCAATAGGAAATCACACAATGATCCTTCCTCCAGCAATCCTCAGTTCAGTCAAAGTTATATCCACGGTATTCTGCCACAAGGGTGCAGGGGAGCCCTTGTTAATGTAAAATGGCTGGATCTGAGTTCAAGTGTTTTAAAAGCAGGCTAGATTAAGCAAGTCTGGATCTAGTCTATGCTGTCTAAGCGATACTACAGTGCAAAACAAGTACAGATAATGAAGCAGGCACAAACAGAAAAAAAAACAGTCAAAAAGGCACCAATTAATACAGTAAAACAGTTATGTGCAGTAGATCAGCACACGTCTGCCACAAAGGTGCAGAAACACCTTCTTACTATGAGTAGCTGGTTTAGAGACCAAGTCTAACAACACCACACAAACTACCTACAACAGCCCTACAACTGAGAGATACAATGTAATACAGTGCAATTAATTCCTAAAGCAGCAGCAGACAGTACAGTTTTTTTTTTAAACTGCTGAAGTACAGTCTCAGTATAAAAGTGCAAAAAAATACGAAGTGCCCTTTTGTGTGTTTCCCAGCTTGGACAGACCAGGCAAACACCTACAACCACCAGACAAACAATCCCAGTCCTCCCCATTGCAAAAACACACTAAAGGAGTGTCTGGAGTGAAATGCTACCACAAACAAACTTAGAAGACACAAAATGCTACCACAAACAAACTTAAAGATACTGATACAGCAGTGTACTTTAAACAGCTTATAAAAGTGTGATTATTCAATAAAAGTATTTTGCTTTGTATAAATAAGCCACTAATCCAAGAGCCACTCAATTGTATAGAATTTATAAAGTCACTAAAAACAAGATAAACTGCTTAATAAGCCCAACAGCCATTAAAACTATACACGGACATTTCAGATGTTTCACCGACCCAAACAGACCAGGCAATCTTCAAGTGCACTAGATGGAAAATCCACTGACCTCTTGATGTAAACCAAGTGCCTGCTATGAGTGTAAAAATACACCACTTTACCCAGCAGCTACATAGATAATGAATTCAGATCAAGTACATTAGTAGAACAACAATGAGAGGCAAAATGCACTTTTTTTCAGTACAAGCAAAAGGAAAGCCAAATAAATAAGTGAATACATCACCAGCAGATTAGGAAGGGGGGAGCTTATTAAGGTCAATTTACAGTAGGGGTGGGCAGCTTAAAAATCACCAGGTTTAAAAAGCAAAGCAACAAAGGGGAGAGTAAGTTGGGAACCACAAGCAGAGAATCCCTAACATTACTTTAGTTTCTGCAAGCTTGAAATCTTTTCAGCAAAAGACAAAGGGCCAGAAATTCAGAGAGTCACTCGAGACAGTTAACCAATGAAAAATACATGTGAAATATGCAGCCTAGATAATTTAACTCTGTCTCCCACATAGAACAAAAATACCAGACCAAGCAGAATTCTTAAAACATAAAACAAAATGAAGTCTTTGGGACGAATAACGAACATTAAATTTTAACTACACTAAAAAGAACTTTCTTAGCTTCTCCTGTGCTTTTCTTGGTGGATTTTGTGTTTTTTTGTACTGTGGACACCTGGGCCTGCTTGTGTGCTGCTTTTCTCCTTAAAATGGAGGAGGTAAAACAGAATGCAGCTCTGTCACAAGACAAAAATCTAGGTTTACTTTCCTCAGCCAGCAGGGAATCCCTAGCAGTGACTTAGATTCTCAGTTTCCACTTACAAACAATGTGACTCTCAGCAAATTACTTAACCAGTCATGACTGCTGTGTCAGCTTTGAAAGAAGGCACATGTGCCTATTTAACAAATAAAGTAAAAAAATATAAACATAAAATACAATGCTTCACTGATTGTTTGTGTTGAATTGCTCCATGGTCATGGTTTCCTATTGATCTCCTGTTATTTTCTTTGTGATTTTCATGTTCTTTCTCTATGCATGTGTTTTATTCTTTGGACTCTAGTTTCCTTCTTCATAGGTTCATAGATTAGTATTAGGCTAACTGCCTTCTGGGCCATTTTCAGCCTAGCCAATTACCCTATGTGAGAATCAAACCCTGCATCTTATATTTGTAAGGTAAACACCTTAACCATTATGCCAACCTCCCACCCCCTCTACCACTAAAATGTGGATTGTTTGAATAGCTAGTCTAAATTCTGAACACATATAGACTCTTGTGTGTGTGTTTACTGTTTGGACCATAGCTGGAGAAGGTCTACAAGATCAGACCACATACCTTGTATAGGAGTAAGAGTGCAAAACCTTTTTATTGGTCTGCACACCATGATTATGAATCTACTTGCCCCTGCACTGCATTTATAAGACACACAGACACACACAATACTTTGCATGGACAGATGGATTCACATGCATCATTTGCAGTCCAATAAAAAAAGTTTTGCACACTGTGACTCATATACAGCCTGGTCATTTCCATGACTCATAAAAAGAGGATATGGTATTGTGTTTGTGCATCGTGTACAAATATGTATCATGCACTATTCATAGAGCAAACTGCAGTTATGGAATGACCCTAAGCAGCTTTCACATCTATGTACCTCTACATGCAACATATCCATTTTGTCCTACTAAAGAGGTGGTTGATACCTGTACAGATGGGGGGTGGGGTAGTGGAGAGCAGTTCAGCACAGTGTTGACACAGCAGTGATACTAGAGTGGCATGGTACATTGTTACATATTTAGGTGTCTGTTACTTATGGTACACTGAAACTGGCCAGTTGCCAGGATGGCACACATGCTCTATACATGACATGGCATGATATAGGGGCTTATTCTTAGAGGAACACACACTTTTAGATGGTCCAGCTACAGATTTTCAGTGAAGTCATGGGAGATGTAATGTAGGCAGCATGTGAAGGCATACTGCACAACAGGGTAACATACATATTCAAATGATGGCTGACTATACATATTAGGCATTGTGCAGAAGTGGACACCATATATCAGGTCCTTTGGACACTAAACTCTACTAGGGAAGCACAACAAATGAGTGTGCATTATCAGCGTGCGCACACACACACACACATTTAGGTGACTATGCAATGATGTGTGTCCACAACTGTGTATTATAGTGCCATGTGTATGGATGCTGTTATGGATGGTATACACTTTCTTGTACTTCTAATGGGTTATTAAAGTACAACCATCCCCTCACTGCAATTTGGTCATGGCCAGAGGCAATTCACTGACATTTTTAACTCACTGGCCTTGATTATGGGAGATAAAGCATTTCCATCCACAAGAAAGAGCATTTACCTATATTTAAAGGAGGAGATAGAATACTATATGATTGATTATGGGAGATTTGTGCCTTCATTGGTTGGAACATGGATTATGTGTGGTTGCCATACACTCTTTGCCTACATAGTAGAATGCTGCCCCATGTTGCATATTCACATTACTGTATTATATATATTATCACCCATTATCTTATGTAACATGCTGATGATGTCAGCTTTATACTGTGACTGGAACTTTGTGTTTCCATTCAGTTGTGAATACTCTGTACATCCAGACCTATATTTTTCTGGCTGTGGCAGATACATGTATGCTACAAGTAAATACTTTGTGAATCATAGTCAAGACTGGATCTTGTAAATTTGAACATCTTCTTTGTACTTGAACTAGTCCAATTACACATTGCTTTAGCAATAATTAGACCATATTCACATGGGACATGCCAACAAGTGGCTTTGTTAGGTATCTCCTAACATGTTCCAGCTATATGCAGTTGAGTACTGTGTTTATGAATATCACCCAGATATTACATCTTGAATTTTACTGGGATACCTTTTAGTTGTCAAGGACAAAAGGGCTGCATAGCAAAAGTAATTTGTGTGCATTTCATATAATAAAATTGACAATTTGTTAACTAATAAATATGTCTCAAGATCCAGCTTTTTGTTAGAAATGCATGTAGTAAAATGCTTCAGTGATAAAGAATGCATGTGCAACTAGTCAAAAAATGAAGTTCTCAGAAGTATGTTAAATCAATCATATAGTCATAGTGTTCTGCTGTTTTTGTGATTAGTGATAGGCATCCATATATAGTGCAAGATATATATATGATGCATAAGCAGTTTTATAATTATTTTTTGATTGTCATAGTACGTCGCTGTAGAATAGTTTCTCTTGTTTTTTTTACACCATAGGTTTTCTGCTTTGGGATTAAATTTACAAGTAGTCTGATGAATTGCGTTAATATTTTTGCATTGTTGTTGTTCAAGTGCAAGTAAATAAGTTTGCTTATGGTTTTGTTTCAGTGTCCAAATTTTGGTTTATATTTCTTTTTAGTAGAGGTTTCTACTACACATAATGCTGATTAGCTATTTAAATCAGTTCTGAATGGGCTGTGTCACATTTTTTCTGCATTTTATTATGCTTTCTGTGAATTTGAGGTTATAGCTAAACATTGAAGTTTTTTACAATTTGCACTGTTTTCAAATGGTCTCTCTGTAATACCTAACCTTTTAAATCAGTTTTGAGTGGTTTAAGTCACTTTTATGTACTTTTACTGTGTTTTCTCTAAATCTGTTAATTGTAGTTGTTTTATAGTTTGCACATTTCAACTGGTTTCTTTGCTGATAAGTGAATTAATCAAGTGTTGACATTTATTTGTTGTGTTTTAGTTGCTTTTCAAAGTTATAACATACAGCTATTTCTCGACAGGTGTATGGTCATTTAGAGTTTGCAGTGGTTATTGCGGTGGCAGTGGGGTTTACTGCTTTAGTTCTGTGGAAGATAAACACTACTGGATAGAGCTTTATTGTTTTTCATTGGTTCTTTAATTTTCCCTCTTTACTTCATATTGCAGAAGTGGAGGAACCATGGCTGTGTTATTCTAGGTCTAATGAAATGTGTCTTCCATGTACAAGCTTGAAATCCAACAGAGTGGCATTTTGATTCCATTTTGCATCCAGTAAAAAGGAAAGTATATTGCCTAGTAATTTATCTGAGTTTTGAGTGGTTTCTGTCATTTTTTCTACATTTTCCTATGTTTTCTCTGCATTTGAGATTACAGCTATTTACTGAAGTTGTTTTACTATTTGCACCGCATTTCCTGTGGTTTCTGTCATTTTTATGCCCCTTTGCTGTGTTTTCCATGAGTTTGAAGTTACAGATTCTAACTGAAGTCATTTTATAGTTTGTAGTGTATTGCAAGTGGTTTTCATGCTTTTCCTAAACATTTAAATCAGTTTAGAGTGATTTCTGTTATTCTTTGGCACCTTTGTTGTGCTACAGCTCTTGATTGAACTTGTTTTATTGTCTGCACAATTCTAAGTGGTTTCTGTACTGTTAAGTGAATTAATCAACTGCTGATGCATTTACTTGCTGTTTTTTAAGCACTTTTCAAAGGTACAAGAGAGAGTTAGTTCTGGAAGGAAGTGTGAGTCATCTAGAGTTAGTAGTAGTTATTCTAGTGGCAGTGGGGTAATTGCTTCATTTCTGTGGAAGATGAACACTATTGTTTAGAGCTTTATCTGGTTTTCATTGAGTCTTTCATTTTCTGTGTGTATTTTATATTGCACAGGTAGAGGAACCATTGCTTTCTTATTTTTAGTATCTTGAAAACTGCATCCCCATGTAGAAGCTAAAAATCAAAGTATAGTGTTTTGATTTAATTTTGCATCCAGTAAACAAGAATGTATATCGCCTGTATCAGTTTGAGTGGCTTTTCTCATTTTTCTGTATCTGAAGTCAGTTTACAATCTGCACTGCATTTTAAATGGTTTATGTGCTGTACCTAGCTATTTAAATAAGTTTTGAGTGATTTAGAATTTTTGACACTTATACTGTGTGTTCTCTGAATGTGAAGTTACAGCTATTAATTGGAGTTGTTTTATACTTTGCATTGTATTTCTAGTGGTTTATATGATCTTAACTAAATTAGCATATCTGTATTTATTTTTGTGTTTTAGTCTGTTTTCAAAGTTACAGCAAACAGACAGGTTTGACCAGGTATGTGTGTCATGTACTGCTTGTAGTGGTTACTTTGGTGGCAGTAGTTCTGGGGAAGATAAACACTACTGGATAGAGCTTTAGCTGTTATTCATTGGACTTTTTATTTTCCCTGTTTATTTTATACTGTGTGGAACTGGGCTTAGTGCAGCAGGGTCGAAGGATGCAGGAATTTCAGCTGTAACTTTTCATAATATAACCAACCAACTCATTCAGTTAACAGACTCCTGCTATGTACAGGTACAGCACACATATATAGCTGCATAATGTGCATACCTGAGCACATAGCACCAAAAAAGTAGCTCATAGCAGCCCCTAGAGGTGCTATATTGTGCGACTTAGTTCACAGCTGCTACAGATAAGCTCACCATTACTGTAATGCAATGTTTCTGAGCTATGCTTAACGCAATTACATTTAAACCCAAGTTATGTATTTACCTAAGCAGACATTCATACACAACCACCACTAAATGATAATCATCTCCTTAGAACGCATATGCATCTCTATTTTATATAGGCTCTGCAGTTCTCCATAAGTCAAATCAAGTTTTACTTTACACTTAAAATGAAAGATCAGCCTACTCATCACCTTTCTGTTGCCATCCTCTTAACATTAGGTATCCTAAGGCAGTGGAGTAAATGTCATATGTTCACAAGTAATGGACTTTTGCTAAATACACAACCATTTTCAAAAGGTGAAGATATTTAAGAGATGTGGAAGCTTCACTTTCATGAAAAAGAAAACAAAAAAAACATGATGGTGAGAATCACAATAACACACCACACTATATGAACTCATCCCTGAGACATAATTTATTTTTATTCATCCTTTGTTCACTGGGTTAGTTTCAGTAAGCTTATTGGCTCTTTCCATGGGTGATTTGAGGTGGTATTTATACTACTAAGGGAAATTTGGCCAGGGCATTGGATAACTTCCACTACTCATCGAAGGCAAAAGGGGAGCACCAGAAAAGAAAAAGGCAGAAGGAAATGAAAATGGAAGTACATGTTAAGGATTCAAAGTAAAGAAGACAAAATATGTATAGATATGAAGTGTGAGACAATTTAATAGCTCCTTTGGGGGTAAAAGCACACGAGGTGAGAGTATTTATTCTTATTAATAAAGAGGCATTTTGTGATATTATATTTGAGGCTGTTTTTCAGTGAAAAATTTTCTTGGAGAATATGAAAAAATGAAAGACTGCAACACATGGAATCTTTACGTAATACAAACATTTAGCAGGGAAACAAAAAAGAAAATGAATGTGTAATTTTGAACAGAGGTAGAGAGAGAGAGAGAGAGACTTTGAAAGGACATTTGAAAACTTTATGTAAACAAGTACTGGACATTGCAGAAGTTTATGACAAAGGGGGCTATGCATTGGTGGCTGGGACTGTAATAATTAAAATCCGAAAGAGAAAAAAAAGCATGATAAATGTGGAGGGAAATAGCCATGTAGCAATATATAGGGGAGAACCCAACACATGCTTTTTTGATGAAAAGGACATTTGTTAAGTAACTGTGATAAAAGAAAATGTTAAATTTGTGGGGAAATATGACATGATGCAAACATTGGAATGTTATAAATGTAAAAAAAATGGACATTTATGGATGGATTGTGTCACTTGCCAGGTCAGGATAAAACAAGCATTCAGCAAGCCTATTCGATTGCGGATACTCTGGACTACTAGTAATATGTACGAAGTCCCATTCTCTGGCAAATTTCTGAAACAACTGACTGTGTACCATTGTCAGAGTTTAATTTCTGTGGACCACCATGGACTGAGAAATGGCGTTTCAACATAGTAATGACTGTAGTAGAAGTTAGGTTAGGTAGTAGATCGATCTTGAACCAATTTTAATAAGAGTCTAGCAGTACTAAGTAATGTTTATTGTTCCACTTGAATGTCAATAGCAACAACTGACCAAGGTAGATCAGGAATTTGACTTGGCTGAAGTGGCTGTCTTTGCAAATGCACTTTAGTACTATTACATACTGAACAAGAAGAAAGTACTCTAGCAATGTCTTTTGCTAGAGAAGTCCAAAATACTAGCCCTCTTGCTCTTGTCTTAGTAGATTCAGAACCCGGGTGACCACAAAGCAAAATCTGGATATATTATTGTTGTAAAGAAGCATGAACAACAGTTTTAGGACCTTTGAAAATAATGCCATCAACTCATCTCTGTAATGAAAGTAAGATTGCACTTCTGGTGGTACACTGGATTGCTTTGATGGTCATCTAGCACTGATATAGTAATTGAGCTTCTGCAAAACTGTATCAGTCATTGTATGATCTCATAGCTCAGGTCTTGTGGTAATAAAATTATGTACTTCCATGACATCAGAGTAAAAATTCTCTGCATTAAGCTGTTCTGTTGTATTTCTGGGCAATCTGGATAAGATATCTGCCAGATAAAGATATTTGCCTTTCATACAGACCATTTTGAAGTTGTACTTTTGCAATTTGAACATCATTCTTTGCAATCTCACAGAAGCTGAATGCATAGACTTATTTAAAATACTTCAATCTGAATTTCTTAATCATGAAACTTGGAACATGCAAACACTGTTGCCAAAAGTTCTTTCTCAAGTTGAGCATATTGCATCTCAGTCTGGGCAACTGTTCTAGATGCATAGACTACTGGCTTGCCTTATTGAAGAAGAACTGCATCTAAACCAAATTTTGAAGCATCACAGAAGAGTTACTGGTTTGTTGACATCATAGTATCTTAATGTTGGTGGGGTAAAAATTTTCTGCTTAAGAACTTCAAATGTTCTTTGGTGCTGGTCTAGCCATGACCAAGTAACATTTTTACATGTGAGCTCTCTCAAAGGCGCTGACAACTAACTGTAGTGTGGTATAAACTTGCCTAAGTAATTGACCATACCAAAAAAAAAACATTGTAGAGCTTGCACATTATCTGGTGCTGGCATTTCAAGAATGGATGCTTGCTTGGATGGGTCTGGTCTCAAGCCCATACTTGTAAACAAATGACTTACATATGTAACTTCTGGTAGTCTGAATTTGCACTTTAGAGGACTGAGCTTTAAGTTCACTTCACATGCCCTGTCTAGAACTCTCTTAAGACCACTGTATCATCTACTATTATGGCACAAGGATAACCCCCAAAAAATTGCTCCATTGCATGCTAAAAGACTTCACTTGCAGAATTTATTCCAAATGGCATTCTGAGGAATCTGTATTTTCCAAATGGGATACCGACTGTAGTCAGTAATGAAGATTTGCGATCAATCATCACTTACTAAAATGAACTCTTTTCATCTAAGACAGAAAAAACAGTTGCATTCAAGTATCAAGGCTGCAACCTCTTTGACTCTATGCATGGGATGATGTGGTCTCTTCAATGCTTTGTCAAAATCTCTTGGGTCAATACATATTCTGATTTTGTCTGAGCCTTTATTATGAGCTGCTACGTTGGACGACATCTGTAATAGGACAAATTGCACCTTGTTGCACCATTTTGCCCAACTGAGCTTAGACCTTGTGCTGCATAGCTATCGGAACTCTTCTTGCTGGTCTGACCACTGGAATGATTTCTGATTCTAATTTCAAGGCATACACAACTGGAAGTTTGTCCAGCCTGTCATCTAAAACATCAGCATACACTAAAAAAAAAAGTATTGGTGAAGCTGGAACTAGGACATGTGCTTATCTGATGAACTTCTTTGGTAAAAGAAAGCAGATTCATTTTCAAACTGACTCTGAGACCCAGTAATGACTGCACAGGTCTTTGAACCACATAGAACAATAGACTATAACAGCTGTTGGCTACATAACATGAAAGTACTACTGAGTCTTCAGTTTGAATTTATTGACCTCCATAAACTACAAGTTTGGCACAACTAGTCACATTTAGTTGTTCACCATTTCTGACCCTTGCAAAAGTATCTGCAGACATGGCATTACACTTTGAACCAGTGTCTACTTTAAGCTTGGTGGATTTACCATTGATCCAGACACTACAAAACACTTCATTTATTGCCAATAAATTACTGCATCAATGTTTTCACCAATTACTGGCACACCATCTACATAGAAAGCAGACTGTTGCAGGTCGATTTCATTAACTTGCTTTTGGGAGTGATCCTTCTTTGTAACTGTGTGAGGCTTACTCGGTTTACAAAATCTTTGAAAATGGTTCCAGTTATTACACTTATGACATTCCTGACCAATTTCCATGCACCTTTCTCTTCTGGACTCATGGTTGTCACCACAATTTTGACAGTTAACAATAAAGCTTGATTTGGGTTTTGCTGATTCACTGTTATGCTACACTGAGCAATGTCTGTTTTGCACTAGGTAGCCTTGGTTCTGCATGCTCCTTTAACTGAACTGTTCTTGGAATGTGCTACATGGAAGTCCCGCAGGGGCTGCTGCTGCCATGTGCTTAGGCCTGCTTCTGCCTGTCACATGTTGCATGCTGTCTACATGAGGTCTGGAGCCTACTAAAATCATGTTCTTATCACTATCAAGCATATTTGTGTGCCTTTCTGTAACATCATGAATTTGACAAATCCCAATGGCTTTACTCAGCATCAAATCACTGTCATGAAGCAAAATCTCTCCCACAGCAGTGTTATTAATACCACACATGAGTTTATCAACTCATCCTTTAAATCACCAAACCTACACATAGTAGCTTTGTTTCTCAGGTCAGTAATATAAGCTGCAAAATTTTCCCATTGCTTTTGATCTCTTGTGTAAAACAAATGCCTCTCTGGTGTAACATTAGTCTGGGGGTTACACATTTCTCTGAATTTGTACATTAAACACTCTTGAGTATTCTCTTGATTCAGCAGGCACAACAACACAAGTTTCTGCTTCACCTTCATACACTGCTGGTGAGTAGACAAATGAACACCCCCTTTCAATGGCCTCTGAACCTGCTAGGTTCAACAAAATGAATGCCCTGGTATGTGCATGTTTATCAGAATAAGCTGCTTGTATAAATATACCATATTCTTGCTCAAATATTCTCCAGTTCTCTGCAATATTCTGATCAAACACAAGTGGTTGTGGCTTGAAAAATCCATCTGCCATATTGACATATCTCACTGAAAACTCTTGCAAATATGCATGAACACACAAACACACACTTGTACATACTTGTATAAAAGTGCTTGAAATGTATGCCAGTACTTGTAACAAGATAACAAGCCTTTGCATAACTGAATTTCACAAAATAAGTTTCCCGGGCACTTTAACACATTGAAATCTGTTTACTGTAAAACCCACTTGCCTTGAAATTATTTTACTATACAATCTCTTGTAAAGGCTTTAATGCTAAAGTCATTTATCATCATTACTTTACTGTACGAGGCATTATCTTGTAATCACTTTAATGCCAAACCACTTACCAACATTTTACTGCCAAAGTCATTTATCATCATTTTAAGCAACATTTCAAACAACTCCACAGTGGAAATAAACTGAGCAACAGAAGCTGAGGGCAAGAAGCACTGAAGTAAATGTAGTTTGCGAATAAACTATCTTGAAGTAATGGCACTTTATGAATGAACTGTTTTGAAGTAATTGCACCTTGTGGATAAGCAATCTCAAAGTAATGGCACTTTGCAAATACATTTTTTTGAAGTAATGGCACTTTGCAAATCTATTGCCTCAAAGTAATTGTGACTTGTGAATGTATTGGGCAGGAGAAGCTCAGAGTGAGAAACACCATAAAATAACTGCACTTTGTGAATTAACAGTACACAGCACACTAGAATTTCCCCCAAATGGCTGCAATTTGCCAAACAATTCTGTATAGTGCAAGAGATGCTCTGTAATGGTGGCACTCTGTGAACAGACACACCCAGGCACAAGAAACTTTTTGAAATGGCAGCACTTGACTGCACTTCATGAAATAGTTGCACTTTGCATACAACAAACCCTTCGGAATAAATGCACAGCAATAAGCACACACTGTAAGCACTTTTACACACTTTGAGATACTTTGAACAACTCTAGTTGTGCTATTCAAGGCTTCAATCAATACGAAGTAGTAATTTGTGCTAAAACACAGTAATTTGTCAAAACACATGCAGTTGCCTTTGCTTCATTTATACTCAATGTGTCTTTTCTGCCTTTTCTATTATAGTCGTTTTGCTCATCGAATCTCTTAATGTGCCTTTTATGCCCTTGTGTTATATTTGTTTTGCTCATTTAATCTTTTTTCATGCCCATTATACTTTCTTGTGCTCATTTTAACTCACACATCTTACTTTAAATATGCATATTTTACAATTCTGAGGTAATTCTGAACTCTTTACATACTTTTGTAATGCTAGTTTGATCAAATAACTCAGCTTAAAACATTTTGTCTGATTAATGAGTATTTTTTTATATTTCTCATTTACTTAAATGTTTCTGTGCTATTCATTTGCTTAACAATGTGTTTTGTGCACTTGTAATGCTCCATTTAACCTCTTTTAATAAATGAATCATTCGTGTGTGCTCTTTTTGCCTTTAACTTGTTTCTGGCCCTTTTTTGCTCTCGGTTCTTTTAGTTTGCCTTCGCCATTACTTCTGCACCTCGTGGCTCTGAAAAATAGTCTTTGCCATCCCGGTTTTGACACCATCTTGCTTGGCAGGTCAGGATAAAACAAGCGGGCATTATGGCTTCTTGTTCAAGCAGCTGTATTGTATGCAAACACATCATAAATGAGGTTAAGTAAGTTCACCTTATAAACAAACTAGCTATCATGCACATAGGTGTTAACATTCTGGTTGCACCTTCAAAATGTCACTGAAGCTAACACATGCTTGGTATATTTATGCACACACAGATCTTGGAAATTTTTCTTGAAGGTACAACACACCTGTTATTCTACAGATTGCAAAAATGAAAATAAGACTAAAGAAAGAGAAAGAAAAGAAAATTAACAAAGCAAAGACATTTTAGTAGTATTGGTAGAAGAAAAAGTAGGTGAGAAAAAAGTAAAAATGGGAGATAGAAGAAGGTTCTGAAATAAGTTATGAAGAAGACATAAATTGGGAGGAAGTAAAATAATTATACTGGTAAAATACTTGAGGAAATGGATGGAAAAGAATATATGCAGCTAATGATTGGGGTTGATATAATGGTGAAGATGTTTGACTCACAGACGCACAAGGTACAGTCTCTGAGTCTCACCTTTGGCAGGAAAATTGGCTAGGCTTAGATTAACCTACAAAGAAAGCTAGTCTAGTAATTAACTATGAACTTATGAAGCCATAAATTTAAGGAAAAGAAAAAAAATTAAATTTTAGAGTGCTTTCTGTAAATGTGAATAGTATTAAGAATACAGTAAGAAGAATGGGGATTTTAGAATGGTGTAATACATGTGATTTAGATGTAATTATATTAGAAGACAAGATTTTTAACAAATGAAGAAAGATTACAAGCCTAGAAACTATGGGGAGGAACGATAATCTGGAATTTGGGAAATGAGAGATGTTCTAGAATAGCCATATTCTGTGCAAAAATGGTACAGCTATGAGATGTAACTTTAGCAAAAATCAGAAGGTTATCCATTGTAGATTTAAAATAGAACTACATAGAATTATAATAGTAAATGCTTATACTAATTGTAAAGAAAGGGAAAGTTTTCTCATCAAAGCTTAGACTTTGTAGTGATAAATATGAATATTACAATGGCAGGAGACTAATTGTGATTTAACAGGCAAGTGTAAAAATAAATGACATGACATAAGAAAAATGTTAGAAGTTATAAGATGTGGTAAGCTAAAACTTTGGGACAAAAATTCTTGGGCATACAAAAGAAGTATGTACAGAACTGAAATAGATTATTTTATAGTATCATAAGGTTTAGTTATAGGAAATAGTTGAAACAGAATTTTCTGGTCATCTTTGCAGTATGGCTAGAGATAAAGGAAAACAAGGAATATATAAAATAGGCAAACGAATAAACAAGATAAATGAGAAAGCATGGAATGAAGAAAAGAGATTAGTAATATAGTTATGGAAAGATCATTTTACTATGAGAACATTTTATAAAAATTGTTCCTAATGGTGGATAATATTTAAGGAAAAATATAAAAATGTTTCTACAGTGACAATATGATGTGAGAAAAGTAGAGAAAGGAAGTATAAAAGAATATGTAACAGTGCATTGGAAGATTTAGAACATAATGACAGAAAGTACTTTGACAAAGAAAAATAATTATATAAAAGAAATCAAGAAAAAATGCAAGAATTGTTATATAAGCAAAGATGTTTTTACAAGGAAAAAGAATAGTAGTATTGAATTAGTTAAGCAGGTTAATAAAAGAAGATGGGTAGTGTAATGAGGGGGGAATGTAAAAGAAAACATAGAAAGAACTCAGGAAAAGATTATAAACAGTGTAGTACAGTATGTACAAGAAAAAAGATGGTAGTGAAAAACATGTGGAAAGAGAATAAAAAGTTGGAAAAGGAGATTTCTTTATATGAGCTAAGGTATTAGGACAAGTAAATATAGATTAGCTTTATAGATTAGTACTAGGATAACTGCCCTTGCGAGCCATTTTAAGCCTAGCCAATTATCCCCTGTGAGATTCAAACTCTGTACCTTGTGTTTATAAGGCAAACACCTTAACCATTAGGCCATCCTCTCAACCCTTTGCAGGACCAGATGAAATAGGGTATGAACTGTATGAAAATGTTACAGACTGGCAAAAAAATATATATTTTTTAAGATTTTGAATAAATGGCTAAATCAAGGTTTTATGTATAAAGACTTATGTATTACATATGGAGGAAGGAAGATAGAAAACAAATAAAAAACTGGAAACTGGTAGTATTGAATAATAATTGTAAGATTATTATGAAAATAAGAGATATGAAACTAAAATGGAAAATATTAAGAAATAATGAATATATAGTATAAAAGGAAGGCGTTGTCAAGAATTATTAATGATAGAGGAATTGATGTTATGAATAGAAAACAAGAAGAAGCAAACATCATGATAGGAGAACTTAATAAGGCATTTCATACAACTGGACATGAAATCTTATGTTTAATAATGAAAGAATATAAGTGAGAATGTTAGGAAAATATGAATGTTAGCATATAGTAATAACAAAGTAAAATACTTGCAAATGCCTGGTTAAGCCAAGAGGTACGTATGAAGAGTGGTGTAAGACATGGATGTCTAATAAGTTGTATACTCTTTGCATTTGTTATGAATGTGATAGTATGTGAAATAAATTACAAAATGAAGGGAGGCGGGGTATATAACACCTGAAGAGTTAAGAATTCCAGTTCTGTTAACATATGCAGTTGATATTATAATAACTGCAAAAAACAACATTTGGATGAAAGAAGTAATTTGCACAATGCATGTCTAGAGATGATAGGGATGACTATAAATAAAGAGAAAAGTACCGGTTTAGGTGATGGAGTAAAGATACGGGGTATTTGCAATGAATGAAATTTCTCTGTTTGGTATAAAATTTGGGAATAAAGATGTAAGTAGAATTCAGTGAGAAAAGAAAACAATAGAAGAAATGCAACAAACCTTTCTTCTCTGGAGAACGTATAAACTATCATTCAGAAAAAAAAGATTTGATAAATTCAATACTGGTGGGAAAGATAGTATACTTAGTGTATTTATGTTGTCAACAGTATTTGAAAATCAATTATTGCAGATATTTTTTCATTTATATGGATTTCTAGATTGAACCCACTAAAATGAGGAATTTTGTAGGTAAATAAAGAGGAAGGAGGTTTAGAGTACTTAGTGGTATATTCTGCTTCATTAAATTTGTACAAAGTGTTAAAGTGGATAAATGAAAAAGATGAGAGATTAGTTGTAAAATTGTATAAATATAAGTATGATACATTTTGGGTATATAAAAAACAGTAAAAGAGAGAAAAAGAGTGTATAAATGAATAAAATGTTAGTTAGAAATTAAAATTTGATAATAGAGAAAAATAAAGTATGGTATATGGTATCTACTGTAACTTATGTTGTATATATTGTTTGTCATGATGTATTTACTGTTACTAATGTTGCATGCACTGTCACTTTTTGTGGAGTTTTTCTCACCAGGCCTCCGTTGAAAATGGAGTCTGCCCAGTCGGACTTTCCTGGTAAACAAATGTAAAATAAATAAATAAGAATGCAATGGTAAAATATTACTGTGTAAAACTGTGGGAAAACCTAACAGATGAAACAAATAAAACTGCAAAAATCAGAAGCAAATGGTGTAATCAGAATGCAGAATGACAAGCTTTTTTTGTGGAGACTGGTAGTAGATAAATTTCCAGTAAAAGGAAATATGTCATATAAAAAGAAAAGTGCTAGAATATGTTTACATTGTCGAAAAGAAACTAGAGAACACGTGTTTTTGAAATGTGACATAGTAAAAAAGTTACAGAGGAAACTATGTAAAGATATTTTTTCAAAGATATAAAAAGTGCATAAAGTAAACACGGATAAAATTAAATATGGATATTATAAGAATAGAGGTGTTATGAGAGTAGATAAAAAGTTATTTTATGTTATATGGGTTATACGGAATGAAAGAATAAATGAAATTATGTTTAATGGTGAATGGATTTTAGCAACAATATTAAGTAAAATCAGATAACCGCGGTGGTGGTGCTGTGGTAGCATTGTCGCCTCACAGTAAGACGCTGTCCGGTTCAATTCTCAGCTAGAGCGTCTTCTGCGTGGAGACATGCGTGAATGGGCATACCTTCATTGAAGGTTGTGCATCAGGGCTGGTAACTCAGCACATAAAAATGAACTACCAATCATTAGTGGACCGGAGTTCCGCTGTGGCGACCCCTAACCGGGAAAAGCCGAAAGACACAACATTAAGTAAAATCAGATGGTTATGGAAAAATGGGTGGGGGACTAATAAATATGAAAAGTTAGAGTGACTGTTTAGGAAATTATGAATATGTGTAAACATAATTGTATATCTATTTGTAAATATGTAAATATTTCGTCAACAAGAGTTCTTTCTGCATATAAATAAAGGGCCCCTACTCTTTTCAATAGGTGCCTTGGGATCTTTTACATCCACCTGAACTACCACCAACTCAAGCAGATGAGACATCAGTTTAATATGTCATCTAAAGGACAGCACATTCAGAAGTACAGTCCCTCCCCCCATGCTGTACTGCAGTGTCAGCAGTCCATGTACCTGGTGTGGATAATGTAATATGCTAATGCTGTAAAGGAATCCTTATCTAAGCTTCCTAGACAGGGGTGAAATCTCTGCAAAAATTAAAATCAAACATTACATCACATATTATCTCACCTTTAACAAAGAGCCACAATGAGACAGAAGGCCTTATTTACAATACACTAGACAAGTCCACAAACAAAAATGTTTTAGAGATTGGTGAAATGCAAAGATTCTGCCATAGGGTGGACAAAGACAGGGTGACAGTGAGTTGTCTTTCAAGTGCCAGGATCTCAGAAATATCGAGTGGCCTTAGGACAATTGCAATAGATAAATATAACTATGACATGATAGTTGTGCAGGTGGGGGGGGGGGGTAAAAGACTTAGAGCATAAAAGCCTGAGGAAGATGCAGGGGTATATGAGTTTTCTATACATGTCACAAAGAAAAGATGACTGGCATCAAAAGTCGGCTAAATAATTGAGGCCATTCTAGGGGACGCAGTATGTGTCAACATGGAATGAGATGCTCGACAGTTCTACTAGTCTGCACATCTCATTCAAAGGCTTCCACATCAGTTAATGACCATTCCAACACAACAAACATATCAGTAACAGTTAGAGTAAACTTAACGTAGATCTGCTCAATGCCAGAAGTCTAAACAAGCTACCCATCCTCAAGACACTCTTCCATGCAGAGGGCATTCACATATATGTAGTCACTAAAACATGATTTAAATGCCCAGATGGCACGCCTTGAGTTTAATTGCCTAACATTGCAGTCAGACCCAGCGGCAGCTGTGGTGACATAGCCACAGTTATTAGAAACCATATTATTTCTAGACAGATTCCTAGAGACCGACATACAGAATATATTGAGCTACAAATCACATTAAACAAAATCAACTATCAGTTTGTCTGTTAAAGGACACCTTCCTTCCATGACTCTGGGAGTTCATGTCAGGTTCTTAAATATCATGGATGAACTCCCCTTAAATAAGAACTCCATTATTTGGGGAGATGTTAACTACCCATCAATTTAGTGGAGTACCTACACGTCCAATTAACATTATGCACTTATGTTTTTAGCTCCAATAAGTAAAAGCTCAGTGAACCAGATTACTAGTCGAACTACAGGACAAAATATTCTTGACCTGGTACTTACAAATAAAGGGTCATCATGCTCTATTCCACTAGAAATACCCTCTTCTCTTAGGTCAGACCATAAACTAGTAACCTTTACCCTCAAACTATATCTATATCTCCTGAAACCAATACATTGGAATCTAAAGGCTTCAGTCATACAAATCTATTCATATTCTATGATTAAGTATAACAATTTACTTATTAAAATCATGACCCCAGATATCTTTTCAGCAGACAGATTCACAAAGGATTTTTATACCCCACATAAGTAAATGTGCAGAATTGGAAGTTCCGTCTAGATTCAAATGCAGGGTGAAATTAAAAAACAAACTACTTGGAAGGTCCACTAACATAATAAATGCAATCTACAATAAAAGTAAAAAAAAATCAGAGTATAAAACAGATCTAAAGACCTCCAAGTCATGAAAAATATTAGGAATTTGATAAAATATTTTAAAAAGACTACAGGCCAAATTCACAAATGCCTATACAAAGTGTACACTATGTGTACATGAAGATCTGTATTCAAGAACAGCTGTACCTCATTTTGTATTGTCTGTTTACTCAGTGTAAATGTAGTTTGCACTTTGTGTGGTAACATTTAAGAATTCCCCTCAGTATTTAAGCTTATAAGAAAATCAGTAGGAAAACTAAAATTAGGAGGAAGACGGTGGGAGTTATGCTTATGTTGTCTATTCACTCAGAACAATGTACACTTTGTGTAGGCCTTTGTGAATCTTATCTTATTAGATCTAAAAATGCAGCATATGAACTCAGGATGGCATCTGAAGATTAGCACAACTACAAATCTTTCTTTAGTTATGATAGGAAACTACAAAACAGCACTCAATGTACAGAACTCAACAAAATGGCAAAACCTATTCAGAGCCAGATGACTTTGCCAGTATACTAGCAAATACCAATCCTGAGATGAATACCAAAGCCTTATGATCCCTGTCTCTCTCAACACACCACCATCACTAAATATCATGTATTGAAAGTGCTCTCCAAGACTAAGAACACTTTCTCCATGGGACCCAATAACATACTGGGCTATTTGTTAAAACAGTAATAAACATTACCTGGTGGAACCTCTTCATACACTATTCAATTTGGCCTGGACACAGGCTCATTCCTGGAATTATGGCTTACAGTACTGGTGGTGCCACTCCATAAAGGTGGGCCTACAAGTGACACTGGAAAATATATGCCTGCCAGCCTGATTAATCTCATTTGTAAGGCCATGAAGCACATTATAACAGACTTGATTAACAAAGACATTAAAAATCTTATCAGGCTACATATGCAATAATTTCGTTTTGTTAAAGGTAGCTCTTGTGTAATGAACCTGGTAAACTTCTTTGACAAGGTAACACAAGTTATTGACAGTGGTCACACTGTACACACAACTTGATTTGTCTAAGTCCTTTGACACCATCCCTCGTGAAAGAATAATAAATTAGAAGCATTAAAAATCTCTGTGTGGTGAGATACATAGCAAATTAGCTAAAACAGACAGAGCCCACACTCTGATGTCGGGGGCAGCACCAAAGAAAAAGAAGGTGACTAGTGAAGTCCCACAGGGCTCAGTGCAAGAATTGCCAAGGCCTATGGATGACTAGGTTTGAGGAGGACTAAAAACTGGGACTCGTTGATAAATCCCCCTCTTGACATAGAAGCTCTCCAGCAGGAACTTACGTTTATTAATGTCTGATGTATTGAACACTGGTTTAAATTAAATGCTAAAAAAAAATAATCAGATAAACCATACATCCAGCATATAGCATTGACAGAACTCCACTTCAAAATAAAAATGTAGTTAGAGATCTGGGAGCTTTACTTGATAATTCCCTCACCTTTGATCACCAAAACATTCACATTCAGAAATAATAATACACAACTTCTACATGTTCAGTCACAGATGAAGTACTTAATATTCACATTTACGTTTGCACATATTTATTTATTTACTTTGTTTGTTAGTCAGGAGGTACACTGGCCTGGGTTACTTTTCAGTTACAACCCAGGCTCTAGAAAATATTACAATAGTAATAAAAAAACATGCTGGATATAAATATATACAAAAAAAAATTTACAAATAAGGTTTTAACGGCAAAAACAACAAACAGAAAATAAAATAAAAAAAAAAACAAGAAAAATAATGTCATACAGTTCATTCATATGGACCATATATTGCGGTTATTGACATCAATAGTATATGTTTGCTAAAAAAAATCCTCATTGTGAGGTTAACTACACAAGTTCTATGAAAGTACAGTCAACCAGGCAAGGCTGAATTTTGGAAAAGTTAGAAATTTAACAGAATCTACTACTTATGTAAAGTTAAAATCCACTCCTTCTGTCTTCTGCAGCTGTAAGAGCCCACTGAAGAGACTAGCTTATATATATATATATATATATATATATATATATATATATATATATATATATACACACACACATACATACACATATATGTGTGTACATACATATATATATATATATATATATATATATATATATATATATATATATATACATTCAAAAATACAAGGTTTGTTTTCAGATGTTGAATTACTCTTAAGGCAGTTTTGTGAGGTGGCTGTGGAGGAGAGAAATGGTCATATACTCTGGAAGACCTTGCAAACTCTACAGTGAAGAAATCCTGGGGTTCACACCAGAGAATCAAGTAGTGTGAGGTGACCACTATCTGCTATACTGTTTTGCCAGTCTGAGGTATTTCAGTTTGAGAGAATAATGAAATATTTTAATTTCCTTATGTATCATGTTGTATTTCTGTTTTGGCCTAAGGGGTCAGCTGTCTCACCTCACCTCACTTACCCAGTTATCAAATAAATACATAAAAAAATGATTTCAAAAGATAACATAAGTTAGCCTTCCCCAGTTTTGATGATAATATATGACGACATACATTATTTAATGCCTTAGTACTTTAAGGAGACCTACCATCTTTGGCAATAATGGAGAATACTGCACCGTGTGTAAGTGCAAATCCAGAATAACAAGTGATGTGGTTACGCAAAGTCCAGTGTTCTCCATTATCAGTTGAAACTGTTACTGCCACTAAATATGATAAAACTAAAAAAAAAACCTCTCATTTACTGCTGAGTATATATTTTGGTTGTCTGTGACATTAATTAGAAAATGTCTCCATACTGAATGCGTAACATGCCCTTAAATGAGGAACATGGGCTTTTTAAGACTCAGTATGAGGAACATTCCTCATAATTAGGTCACTTGAGAGGTATGAATAACAATAATGGGTTTTCTACCCATTATTTTTAGTTTTGGTCCGTTTGTTGAGCAAAGAAGTTGAGAGCTGTGGCTGAGATATGCAGCAGCTCCTAGATGTTACACAGCTACCATAAAGTTCTGAGAGCTATGCAAAGCACTGGTACAGTTCAGTGCTCTCCATTATCACTTCTTATTCTTCTTCCTCTTATTCAACCTGCTCCCTGTTATGCTAATAGCCAATACAGTGGTGGAATTAGTGTTATAGGTCAACTGACGCAAGAGGCTACAACTGTGCAGTTTCTAGGCTAGTATGTTTATACTGGTGTCACAGACCTTTGACACTTAACAGCCAGATACAGATAATCCAGGAGACAGTTGTATGAGCAACCATTCACATTGCTGACCGGCGGCAACTACTGAAACAAAATGGCATCACATAAAAACTTGCATGCACTCTAGCTTTATGGATATTTATACACATTTCATTGTACAGAACATTCCTTCCCTTAAATTAGGTGCTTTATACAGACATTTAACATAATTTACAATAACCTGTATTACAGACCAGGATGTCACATTATATATAGTCATCATCTGAGGTGCATATGATGGCAAATATATATAAGTGACAATGCACAAAATGGCATGTATTGGTAATCTGCGGTAAGTAATAACATAACTCAGTCTTAGCTGTCACAAAGTCATTCCATTTTGATCAACATTGTAACTTATCTAGCAACTCTAATTACACTGCAGGCGCTCTTTGATGATGATGTCCTAGTAGGTTAAGTAGTCTAATATAGTTATACATCGACATGAGATGCAACATCAGTGTCCATTCCTGTAGATGATGTATTTGCTGGTGCAGCACCATGATCTAAGAGCTTAAATACGTCTCACAAATATCAGCCACAAAGATAGGTTTAAATATATTTAATAATAAAAGAACAAGACAATACTCAGTACATAAACACATTTACTTCACAGTTCAAAATCACAGGAAGTATTTAAAACAATATTGCATGACAGTCACAAATAAATAAAACATCTAAACTAATCTTTACTATATTCCTAACTATATCTAAAAGAGTTATTATGTCCTAAAAACGTACTTACAAAGCAAGGCAAGTGCAGATGCAATGATGATGAATGGATGTTTCCAGGTCAAAGACAAAATGCCCAGTCTCTCTCTCAGACAGTTCTTAAATATCAAATATTACTGCTGGGTTAACTTGGATGACATCACTTTTTGTCACCTGACTTATATTCCCAAGCTAAACCCCCCAGTTGACATCTCCTTGTGAAAAATACACAGCCTTCAGATGTTTGCAGTTGCTAGAAGACATAAAACAATAAAACAATACAGAAGGCACCCTAGTTCTAGACATCCTGTCTCCCTGATGCATTGAAACTAACTTTTATAACACAATCGTAAAACAATTTAATTTTAACTTATTTTCTTCATGTTTTGCAAGTTAACTTTGTATGTTCCAGTTTCTACTATTAAAACATACATTTGTGCAGGTATATAGTTTATATACATTTCTGTTCTTTTTCAGTAGGGTACACTGTGGACACATCCTTGAAGCTCAGTACTGTACAAACCCTGTTCAACACACACTTCTGTACCAGTAGTTTAATATACACATAACATATAGTTCTAATATATTTGGTAACACAAGCAATTGCATCATGCTGATATTCACAAATGACATACAACTATTTATAAAATCCCAGATAGCTGGCTGGCAGTGTCTCCTTGTGTTACATTTCTATTATTCTCAAATGAGACATAATTATTTACAAAATTCCAGCTAGCTGTGCTGGCAGTATTTCCCTTGTGTCACCCCTTGGTGAAGATGTCATCTGTTATTTTATGTTTTGTGAGCATGTACAAATTTCTTCGAAAAACTGTGTGTCATTATCATTGAAGGGAACTACAGTGATGTGGTATAAAAAAATTGATTTCATAAGTGTGATGACAGATTATGAAGAGGTATATTTCATTTAGACATCATTATAGTTTGAGTCATAGCCATTACAGAAAGGATACCGATTTCCCATGAAATGAAACAAATCATCAGCCACTTTGCTCCACTGTCTGATCAGAATTGTATGACCTATCATAGAACATTTAGTGACGCTTTTGTAGCACATATTACAGATTTGACATTTTTTGTTACCATAAATTCTTTTTGGTGAGCCATTCCAGACCTGAACATTATATCATATGCCATTCTGTGCATGTGACAGTGAACATCTTCATTTCATGGATTCTCTCCAGCATTTGCTTGTGTAGTTGATTAGGCACAATTGCTCCACTGGATTTTCACATCAGTCTGTGTGACTTATGAATTTCATCCCCAAAAAGTGTAATAAACTTGAACTAGTCATAGAGCTTGTCTCTTGTCATCTGCATGTCTTTGCAGCACCGTTTTAAGTAGTAGTCTGTGTGAGAGGTAAAACCATTAATTTTATCTTTTGATATAACTTCTAGGTGTTGACACCCACAATTTTCCTTGTGTTCCTTGATGTGTGAGCTGGCCAGTGTATCAGCTACATAGATTTTTTGCCCTGTTTGTACACAACAGTTAAATCAAATTGTTGTTGTGAAAGTAACATCCCTTGTAGCTGCAGGGAGTCTTATACAACATATTACAAAATATATTCTCCACAGTTTTGTGACCAGACTCAAGAATTACTGCTCTGCATAACTGTATTCATAAAATGACACATATCCATATCCGGTGATTAATCATCCATTCTGCATCTGCTTGGTTTGTTCTTCAGTCATTGCTCTGAAACCCTATGACTTGCCACCTCTCTTGTAGCAGTACTGCCCCAATGCCAGACAGACTGGCATCAACCTGCAATACCACTGATTCTGTCACATCATACTGTGGTAATTCTGGCAACCAGACTGCCATCAACCTGCAATGCCATCAATTTTGTCACATCATACTATGGTAATATTGATGACTGAGTGACTTTTAGTTTAAGGAGCACGACATTTCCTTCCTATGGCTTCTATAGTTGACATGAATATGTTTTTCCTTACACTGCCTCAACGGCATACTCAGTTCAGTTTGATATGAATCTAGATAAACACTGTATCATATTCAAAAATATTTTAACACCTTTATTAAATTATCACTTAAGAAACTAATAAACATCAACAGAAAAGAACACTAACATTTTTATATTTATATACATTATGCATCACACATCTTTTCTTTGTAACTTATCATTCCAATACTACATAAATTGTTGAATTTCTGCCTTCTCTTAAACCTCACCCTTCCCCACCTGAACATTATTCTGCATGCATTGTTCCCACAATTTCCATTTTTTATGTAATTTGCTCCTTCCCTTTTCTAAAGATCTTTCTTCCAGCTTTTATCTGTTTTATAATATTCAATACTTTAAATACAATTGCTTTAGATTTTAATTTCAATTTTCTAGTCTTTGCTTTTTTTTTCAGCCAGTAGAATTAAACTTAATAAGGCCTTAATATCTCTAGGCAATTCAGATCCTGCTTCCCAACTCAAAAGAATCATTTCTTTACTTACACCCTTTTGCTTACCCAGTATTTCTGACAGAGTAATCTGTAGGTCAATTTGAAAATCTGCCACCTCATTACACTACCAAAACTCATGTTTCCAATTACTGCTATCTTCCTCATCACACCAACATTTGCTATCTGCCTAGAAAAATTCTTTGAAGTCTACTTGGGGTATAAATAAATGCTTCCAAGTAATGCTCCTAAACCTTCTGAGCTTTGTTATAGAAAATATTGTTCAACTCTTCATTAATTACTGTCTGCAGCTTCTCTGCTGGTTGATTAAAATATGCCTGACTCATATACAAAACTAAAGGGGCTAAAAACATGTTCACTACTTGTATCTTACTATCCATGTCCTAAAACAAGAGCTTCCAGTTTCTCAGTTTTTGTATTCTTTTGTTTGTTCTCTTTCTACATAACCTTAGCTGATGTAACAGAGGCCTTTCAATCCATAGTCCTAAATACTTCATCTTATGATGTCCCCATAAATATAGGTGGTGCTGAACCAATGCAAGTGTGGGTACATAATTTACAGCTATAGTCTTTGTTTTATTTTCATTAACTTGATATCCTGAAAAGACTTGAAGCTATGTCAAAATGTTCCATAAAGCTGAGATGTCCTTTTCTGGATTTATTACTTACAAAATATCATCTACAAATAAAACTAACCCTTCTTGATTACCACACCAATTAATTCATCACATGTCTTAGTGCCTTATTTTGTTTGCAATGGCTCTAAATATAAAGAACATAACAAAGAGGAAATTGGACATCGCTACCTTGTTCCTCTGTTCAAGCACAGCTTTTCACAGAGGAACCATTCCACTTTAATTCATGCCACTGATCCTTCATGTATCCTCTTAATTAATGTTATTGTATATGGGAATGCAAATGTTTCCATTGCCCTGCTCATAAAATCACAGCCTACTGTGCTGAATGCTTTCTCTGCATCAAGACCCACCAAAACCCTCAGATATGCTCAGAGTTAGTTCACAACAACAAAAAATACACTGAACCCACAGATATTGCCAACATTCTGGCTGACAGGTTCAGTGCAAATTTCTCCCCTCCCTCATCCCCAAAAGAAGAAATACTTATCCCAGCTGAATGTAATCTCCCTGTCATCTCAGATGTCCAGATGAGAGCTGCCCTCAGCAAAGCTAAAAACACAGCATCAATGGGACCTGACGGTATCCCGGGTTGCATGCTGCATGAACACCAAGAGGAGCTAAACCCGCACATAAAAATGCTATTTAACCTTAGCCTTACTACAGGATATGTACCTGAACACTGACATACAGCAACAGTGGTCCCACTCCACAAAGGGGGTACCTCTACAGACCCTGGGAACTACCGCCCCATAAGCTTAACCAGCCTGGTCTGCAAAGCTATGGAAATAATCATTATGGAACTCATAAACAGAGACATTGGGGACCTACAGACACTTGACCCCACCCAGTTTGGCTTTGTAAAGGGCAGATCCTGCCTTTTAAACCTGGTTGACTTTTTCGAAACAGTCACTAGAGCCACTGATGAGGGCAAAGCAGTCCATACAGCCTATCTGGACTTGGCTAAGGCTTTCGACACAATACCCCACTCGGGCATCATAGATAAGCTCAACAGTTTAAATGTAAACCCTTATGTCACTAAGATGGGTTGCAAACTGGCTAAAGGACAGAACCCATAAAGTTAAAATCGCTGGATTTATGCTAAATTTGATTTCTGCATTAGTAACTGTATTTAGAGCACAACCTAGAGCTGTTTACTGAATTTCCTGTTTGCACTTATTTTTAAAATCGTTTTTTTCTCAAAACTTGCATTTTATCTGTCTTTGGCCTAGCACTCTTGTGTGGGGTCATTTACTGCACTGTTATAACTTGACCTCTGCTATCTCTGAAAAAACAAAAAAAAAAAAAATCTTGCTTTTTTCCCACTTTTCTGAGATTTAAAAAAGTTCAGTTACAGGCTTGCTGTTCTTGAACTGTTTGTAAGTTTCTGTGAGGCCATTTTTTGCTTGGGATAAAGGGAAGTCTCTCTGTTGATCAGTGGCAGTGAAAAACATTGAGCAGCCTGCCTGCCCCTGTGGGTGTGGTTACTGACTTGAAACTGTAGTTTTATTGGCCATTTTGGGTCAATTCCAAAACTCCTTCATCTTCCTCTCTTAAAACCTGGTTGCCTCATGGTTTTGGTGTCTTTTCAGGCTTGTTGGTGAAGCACCCACCAAGAGGAGAAAACGCTGAGAGAAGAAAGGAGCCACTTCTGAGATTTTAAGTATTTTTCCTCTGTTTATTTGCTAAGTTTTTCTGCATAGCCGCCTATTTTGAGCATTTTCTGGCTTGTTACATTTGATTTCTGCATTAGTAACTGTATTTAGAGCACAACCTAGAGCTGTTTACTGAATTTCCTGTTTGCACTTATTTTTAAAATCGTTTTTTTCTCAAAACTTGCATTTTATCTGTCTTTGGCCTAGCACTCTTGTGTGGGGTCATTTACTGCACTGTTATAACTTGAACCTCTGCTATCTCTGAAAAAACAAAAAAAATCTTGCTTTTTTCCCACTTTTCTGAGATTTAAAAAAGTTCCGTTACAGGCTTGCTGTTCTTGAACTGTTTGTAAGTTTCTGTGAGGCCATTTTTTGCTTGGGCTAAAGGGAAGTCTCTCTGTTGATCAGTGGCAGTGAAAAACATTGAGCAGCCTGCCTGCCCCTGTGGGAGTGGTTACTGACTTGAAACTGTAGTTTTATTGGCCATTTTGGGTCAATTCCAAAACTCCTTCATCTTCCTCTCTTAAAACCTGGTTGCCTCGTGGTTTTGGCATCTTTTCAGACTTGTTGGCTGTTGGTGAAGCACCCACCAAGAGGAGAAAACACTGAGAGAAGAAAGGAGCCATGTGTGAGATTTTAATTATTTTTCCTCCGTTTATTTGCTAAGTTTTTCTGCATAGCCGCCTATTTTGAGCATTTTCTGGCTTGTTAAATTTGATTTCTGCATTAGTAACTGTATTTAGAGCACAACCTAGAGCTGTTTACTGAATTTCCTGTTTGCACTTATTTTTAAAATGTTTTTTTTTCTCAAAACTTGCATTTTATCTGTCTTTGGCCTAGCACTCTTGTGTGGGGTCATTTACTGCACTGTTATAACTTGAAACTCTGCTATCTCTGAAAAAACAAAAAAATCTTGCTTTTTTCCCCACTTTTCTGAGATTTAAAAAAGTTCAGTTACAGGCTTGCTGTTCTTGAACTGTTTGTAAGTTTCTGTGAGGCCATTTTTTGCTTGGGCTAAAGGGAAGTCTCTCTGTTGATCAGTGGCAGTGAAAAACATTGAGCAGCCTGTCTGCCCCTGTGGGAGTGGTTACTGACTTGAAACTGTAGTTTTATTGGCCATTTTGGGTCAATTCCAAAACTCCTTCATCTTCCTCTCTTAAAACCCTCTTTTGCGTGGTTTTGCGCGTTTTTGAGCATAGCGCAACAGCGGGCAGCGCCGCCTAATTGGGTTTAAACTATTCCTGGCTGCACAAAGTCTGCTCTTCACTTTTTCCCTTAGAACTGCTCTATCTCTCAATTTAAACACCATATTCTCATTCTAAGGCCCTTCACTGGTCCAATTAAGTAATCCTACAAGTTAGCACTATTAAACCAGAAGCACTACTTACTCTTATACTCTCTACGATTATCCTGTCCTCTATTGGTCCATCTTAAATTCAGTTTCCCTATTACTCTAGCATGTCCAAAGGTCAGTCAATGGTTTCCTCTCCAGTCCAGCTGGTGAATCTGGGAATTTTGAGGCAGTGTTACAATTGTCTCATGTACACGGACAACCCTCTCCTCCTCCAAACAGGTTCAAATATATGTGAGAGATGCAACTATTTAGCCAAACTGGAGGCTGAGCTCTCTCATCTCAAAACTGGTGTAACCAGTCAGGAGGAGAAGGTAACCTCACACAACACAATTCCAGTATCACATAGTCCCATCACATCAGCGAACCAAACACATAAATACACAAAAACATACTCGGAGGCTTTAAATAAAAATCTACCTAAGCAGCAGAGACCTCTAAAGCAGACATCCAAGCAAATGCTACCTCAAAACAAAACACACACAACACATAACCCACAAAGTCAGTGTGCCAAGCAGCCACAGCCCTTAAGGCTGAATAACACACCTGATACTCTTGTTATAGGTGACTCTATTGTCAGACACACTGACGTCCCACTCACCAGGCTGAATAAAGAGAAGGTCATGGTGAGCTGCCTGTCGGGTGCTAGGATCCGACACATAACGCAAGCACTCAGGTCACTCCAAAGCAAATACAAATATGACTCAGTCATTGTACATGCTGGTGTGAATGACCTGAGATGTACCTCCCTGGACTACATGAAAAGAGACACAGAGTAGCTCTCTGATCATGTAGCCCAGGCTGGTATGACCCTGACCTTGAGCAGCATCTTACCCTCACCTAGAATGTTGCCACAGTACAAAGACAAAATGATCGATTTTAACAATTGGTTAAAATGTTGGTGTCATTCAAAGGGGATCCAGTGTCTGTCAGCCTGGGATGACATGCTCGACAAGCCACGTTGCTTCTCTAGGGACGGCTTGCACCTGTCACCACTGGGCTTTTGGATATTGGCAAAGGCTCTTGCCACCCCCATAGTGCCTTTTTTAGGCAAGGCTCAAAAGTCAAACCCACCCCATAGACAGCACAAGGAACAAGAAACTAAGGGTAATGCTGCTAAATGCCAGAAGTCTTAACCTCAAGATGCACGCACTCGAAGCTCTCCTCAGTATGGAGAACATCGATATCTGTGCAGTGACAGAAACCTGGTTCAAGGCTCCAGAGAGCACCCCAGCACTACTAGGCTATACCTCATATCATGCTTTTCGGCCCCAAAACCCGGACCGAACCACAAAAGGAGGAGTTTCCATATTTATCAGGATATCCACACCTCCAGGTTAGTGGCATTGCACAAAGTATCGGAGACCATCCATGTGCAACTAACAGTGGGCAAGACTGCTTTTCAGTTTATAGCATCCTACAGACCACCCTCTCAAATTCAGGAATCCCACTCTGCTTTCCTGAAAACATTGGAGAACATGAAGATCTCTCTGAACACCATTATTTTGGGCGACTTCAACTACCCAAACATTGACTGGGAGCACTACTCAAGCCCCAGCACCTTAGCCCAAAGATTCCTGGAAATTATAAACTCAAATGCTATGGAACAACTAGTCACCACTCCCACAAGAGGGGACAACATACTAGACCTGATCATTACCAACATGGGGACTCTATGCTCCACACCAGAAGTATATCCCTCATTGGTAAGATCAGACCATAAATTAATTTCACTGGATGTCCACATCCCGACCCCACACCCAACCCAGAAAACCACAGTGAAAAACTTCTCAAAAGTGAACTTCTCACTTCTCAAAACCGAAGTGGAATCCTTTAAGACCCCAGGGCCAGTGGAAACTATGGCCCAAACTGCAGAATCCTACATAAATGCATTCTACAGACATCTCCAGGAATGCATGGATCATGCTTTCCCAAACAAAACCAAGACCCAGTCATCCAAAGGCAGGCGTCCGGTCTGGTGGACCCCTGCCATAAATAAACTGTACAACAGAAGGAGGAAGCTACTACATGATAGAGCAAAATGCCTTAATAGGGAAGGCATCTCTGATCAGTACTAGCAAAAAATTATGATCCCTCATAAAATCCTCCAAGGCCAGCTTTGAGAGAAAAATTGCACAGGACACCAAAGACAATCATAAGGCTTTTTTCAGTTATGTTAGAAACCTGGGATGCAACTCCTAGACTTGTTCTGAGTTGATTCTAAATGACAAAAAATACACTGAACCCACAGACATCGCCAATATCCTGGCAGACAGGTTCAGTGCAAACTTCTCCACCCCAAAAGAGCAAGTATCTATCCCGGCAGAGGGCTGCCTCCCAAACATCTCAGATGCTCAGGTGAAGGCTGCCCTCTCCAAAGCAAAAAACACTGCTTCCATGGGACCAGATGGCATCCCAGATTGCGTCCTACATGAACTCCAAGAGGAACTAATCCCTCAAATAAAACAGCTATACAATCTCAGCCTCACTACAGGATATGTGCCCACAGAATGGCATACAGCAACAGTGGTCCCACTCCACAAAGGTGGAGCCTCTACAGATCCTGGAAACTATCGCCCCATAAGCCTGACTAGCTTAGTCTGCAAGGCTATGGAGAGGATCATCATGGAGCTCATAAACAAAGACATTGGGGACCTACAAACACTAGATCCTACCCAGTTCGGCTTTGTCAAGGGCAGATCCTGCCTTTTGAACCTGGTTGACTTCTTTGAAACAGTCACCAAAGCCATAGATGAAGGGAAGGTAGTCCACACAGCCTATCTGGACCTTGCAAAGGCATTTGACACAATACCCCACTCGGGCATCATAGATAAGCTATCCAGCTTAAATATAAACCCCTATGTCACAAGATGGGTCGCAAACTGGCTCAAAGACAGAACCCACAGAGTGAGAGTTGCTGGAGTCATGTCAGACTCAAACCAGTCACAAGTGGCATCCCACAGGGTTCTGTCTTGGGACCACTCTTGTTCGGTATATACTTTTCCGAGGTACAGGCAAACGTGGGAGGACTATGGCTCACCAAGTTTGCAGACGACTGCAAACTGGGCACCATAATTAACTCTCCAGCTGACACAAACATCCTTCAAAAAGGTCTCACAAAGACAGATAACTGGTGCCAGTGCCATGGTTTAAAGCTAAATGCCAAAAAATGTATAGTCATACCCTTTGGCAAAAACAATGTGCCCACAAATTACCACATAGGTGGAAACCCATTAAGTACAGAGAAAGTTATTAGGGACCTGGGGACCCAAGTTGATAGCAATCTCTCCTTTGAAAACCACATTGCCAAAGTGGTTAGAAAGACCTTCTACATAGCCCACCTCATCACGAAGGGTTTCACATCTAGATCAAGAGAGGTAATCGTGCCCCTTTATTCATCCCTCATCAGGCCCATCATAGAATACAGTGCCCCTTTTGGGATGTACCTTACCCGACACCTGCAGCAATTAGAAAGACCCTAAAAGTATCTCACCAAGAGGATCAAGGGTCTCAAACAAATGCCATATGCTGCTCGGTTAAAAAAACTCCAGCTCTACTCAGCTGCATACCGCCTACATTGAGGCGATCTATGCCTGACATACAAAGCTATGTCTAATCCAGAATTAATGGACATGCTCCACCTCAGTAAATCTAAATTCCTTAGAGCCACACGCTCGAGGGACTTGAACACCTCAGCACAGAAATAAATAGAACTTGCTGGAGGGACAGGTTCATAACCCAGAGGCTCCCTTCGCTTTGGAATAGAATTCCAGTTCATGTGAGGCAGAGCACCTCACTGAATCTCTTCAAGAGGAATCTCAATAAGTGGATGGGGATCGTAGGTTTGTCCCAGAGATTACTCCCGTGTCACTATTAGACACAGGCACAGTAAACTAAACCTTAAAAAGGGCACAGTATACTCAAATCAAGGGGTGGCGTAAGCCATACAGAATCGGGCTAGGCTTATAGTTGCCCCAGGGCAGATAGCCTAGTATGAACCTATGAACCTATGGAGCAATGTCAGACTCAAAGCCAGTCACAAGTGGTGTCCCATAGGGATCTGTCCTGGGACCCCTCTTGTTCGGCATTTATTTCTCAGATGTTAAAGCAAACATGGGAGGGTTGTGGCTGACAAAGTTCGCAGATGACTGCAAACTAGGCACCATAGTCGATACACCAGTGGACACATACATCGTACAAAAAGGCCTCACAGAAACGGACAACAGGTGCCGGAGTCATGGCCTTAAATTAAATGACAAAAAATGTATAGTCATCTCCTTTGGGAAAAACAAAGTACCCACAAATTATCACATAGACAGCAACCCACTGAGTACGGAAAAAGTAATCAGAGACCTAGGGACCCAAGTTGACAGCGACCTCTCATTTGACACCCACGTTGCCAAAGTGGTTAGAAAAACATTCTACCTTGCACACCTTATCATGAAGGGATTCACATACAGATCCAAGGATGTCATTGTACCCCTATACTCCTCCCTCATCAGACCCATGATTGAGTACAATGCCCCATTTGATATGTACCTCACACGGCATTTGCAACAGCTGGAGAGACCACAAAAGTACCTCACCAAGAGGATCAAGGGTCTCCAACATATGTCTTATTCTGCCAGACTAAAGAAACTCCAGCTCTATTCAGTAGCATACCGCCTGCTCAGAGGTGATCTCTGCCTGACATACAAGGCCATGTCCAATCAGGAACTGATGGACATGCTGCACCTCAAAAAATCCAAATCCATCAGAACCACGAGAGCTAAAGACTTAAACCTCGACACAAGTATGAATAGGACATGCTGGAGGGATAGATTTATAACCCAGAGGCTTCCCATGCTCTGGAACAAGATCCCAGTTCATGTTAGGCAGAGCCCCTCACTGACTCTCTTCAGGAGAAATCTTGATGAGTGGATGGGAGATCGTAAGTTTACCCCAGGGGTCACATCTGTGTCACTACTAGGCAGGGGCGCACAGTAAACTAATTCTATTATATAAGGGGACCTTCACTGTGTCACTACTAGACAGAGGCACAGTATTTTAAATCTATTCTGTGCATTTTGTACCATTTTATGGGGTGACGAAAGCCACATCACTATGGCTAGGCTTACAAATGCCCCAGGGCCGATAGCCTAGTACTAAACTATGAAACTATGAAAAACAGTGTTTTTTTCCTTAAATTCTGCTTTTCTCTGTATCATCATTATTCTGTTAATGTTCACCTCCCATCCACATATCTATCAATTTTGACAACACCTTTGCCATTCTTTTAACTAGCATAGACATAAACACTTTAGAAGCATGATATAAAATTTAAATGGATCTGTAGGAAGCTAGGTCTGATAGGTCTTTACTGTCTTTAGGATTTACAGCCACCACTGTTTATTTCCAAGATGGTTTTTCTTCTCCTCCACTAAAAATACTATTAAGCAATCTTCCAGAGCTTTATAATTTTCTTCCCTCCAAACTTTCAGACATTCACAGGAATACCATCTGTTCCTGGAGACTTTCCTGAAAATTGATTATATATAACTGTTTTTATCTCATAGACTCCTAACTTAATTGTTAGTTGTGAAGCCTCATCTGTCTCTAACCTTGGCATAATTAAGTCTTTCATAAATACGTCCTTTTGTGCTCTTTCATGAATTCACATTTCTCTGCTTTGTACAAATTTTCATAAAATTTCCAGAATATATGTAATACTTCTACAGGATATCTGTTATTTTTCTTGTTATAGGCTACCTAAGTTTTGCAACAACCCTTTCTACTTTCTTTTGTGTAAGTCATTGTACTAAAAGGTTTTGTACCCTAAGGATGTCAAAAATTCCTCTACAGCTATCTTCTAACCTCATATACATTATCCAAATTCTCCCTTATTCTCTCTTTAGCACTCTGCATTTGTGCCTCTTCTTGTTCTGTCAGACACACTTTACTCTTCAATACTTTAACCTTTGTGAGCACCTGTAAGTAGTTCCTATACTTCTTAACCATATCTCTTATTTCTACCCTGTTTTAAAATGTCATTCGCATTCTGTCCCACTCACTAATTATAACTTCAGAAGATATTTCTATCTTTCTTAATAACACTCAAATAATTTATACTACCCATTCCTTAAATTCCTTTTTTTTAACAGATAGGTGGGAAGGCACCAGTGTCTCATGTTTACTTCATTATTGTGCATTTTGTCTTAGTTTTTATTTATGTGCAATCTGAAATAGTTATCTGATGTGTGTTGAAACTTTCAATTAAATGCACATGTTCCTGTGAGATATAATTTTCATCTAGTCTAATTCAGTTATTGTACCTTGGGGAATAATATGTAAATTCTGAATTCCTACTACTGAAATAAAATCTTACATACCAAATATTTTCATAAATGTCTTCAGAAATCCACTCTGTCTTGTAGTATTTTCTTTTATAGGTCCTCCTGATACATCTTCATTGCAGAAAATTGAATTTCAGATCCACCTATAAGTAATATTCCTGCTGAAAGCTACTTATTTCTCCCAACATTTTCATAAGCTGCCTAATAGCAGTTTTGGTGGAATATAAATATATACAATTGTAATCCTCCTGCCTTGCCAATAGTCTTTTACTATCATAAATCTCCCATTAGTTTCTTTTATTTCCTCTTCTATCACAATTGGAGCTCATCTAGCAATTAATATAATCCCTCTTTCTTTGTCCCTGATATCTATTCTAAAATCTATTCTTTGTCAAATTCACATGCACATTCCTTTCCATTTGTGTCAACTGCAGCTTTGTTATTTGTACTCAACATTTTAATGTAATTCAATACTCTTTCCTGTTTGTTTATACATATAAGGTCACTTATGTTCCAGGATATTATGGATAGTGTAGCCATTATGATAAAAAGCTAATGTCAACTTAATTTTTGAATGTGTATTTCCAAGGTTTGTGTTACATGTATACCACTGTTTGACAGGCTGATCTTTTATACAGTTATTTCTTCTTTTTTTCCATTTGAACCTATGCCACATTTTTTAAGATGTTTTGTTTTAATGATAGCCCTCAACAAAAAAAAAATGATTTTCAGAATAACTTGATCCCCTATTAGTCTAGAACAAACCCATAAAACTATGTGCATCTTTAAATAATGAAGTTTAACCATCCAGATAAGAACAATTGCCCTAAATCAACTGCCAGAATACAGGCATTACATAACTTAAAATTAAGGTTACCCTTGCTAAAGTGTGTGCTTCAGCCTGTGTTCCTAACTTCACAGGTTGCTGTCTCTTCTTTTATTATCATCTGTAATTCTGTCCTAGATATAAAAACACACTTGTATAATTAAAAAAAAAAACATTAACTTTTAGCCCTAAGGAAAAAAAATGCACTGGCTATCATTAAGAAAAATAAAATTGTGCACTGTTCTATTAAATGAAGTATTAAGGCTGCTATCTCTTATTCACTTCCCTTAATTTCAAATCTTATTCTTTGCTGAACTGCTTGCAATTGTACCTTTAAATTTTGCATTTCATTCAGCAAAGAATTCTCAGTACTCTCAAAATTAATTGCTTGCACTTGCATAGAGCTTGTCACCATATAAACATAGTCCGTAATGAATCTTTATCAAGTTAATTTGGAACAGAAGATGTTCATCGTGTTACACTGCTGCAGTCATTACACTTGGGTTATCCTGCCGTCAGGCAGTTCACCAGTCGGCCTGAGTTCCAAAGTCTTGGTCCGGCATCGGTTGCTGTCACCTCCTCCCTGACGTCAGTGTGACAGGGGTGTATAAGATGCAGCCGACGCAATTTTCTTCAGTCTTTCTTGCCACGCAGTGCCCGAAGCAAAAGCAGTTTGCAAGTGCCGGTCGGCCGTCTCCTGAGATTTTCATTCCAAATCCAGAACCGAAGTCTTCTACAAAGCTAAGTACCCCGCTGGGGAAACTTTTTCTTGCCTCAGACCGATGTCAGTAAAAGTTAATAACTGTATTTCTTGTGGGAAGCAAATACCTCATAAGGATTTCCATTCTTATTGTATCCCATGCCTAGGCCCTGACCACGACGTTACTGGTTGTCGGTTTTGTGCTAGATTTAACAAGCGCACTATTAAACGTCGGTTTGATTTTGCCCGACATTATTTTGGTAGAAAATTCAATTATACTATGCCGTCAGAACTTCCGATGACCGGAATACACAAAAAGCGCAAAGACAAGGATAGGCATCCGTGGCCCAAAACTGACGAAGCCTCTTCTAGTCCAGTCGCCGGTTCTCCGGTTTTCAGCGAGGTGCCTTCGCAGCCCCTGACGACCGCTTCTGTAGAACCACAAGCCGCCTCTAACTCCCTCGTGGAGATGGCTGGGCCTTTGGATGCACAAGTTCTTCAGCCTACTGAGATTAACCTTTCAGAGGGATCCGGAGTAGCTGAGCAACCCACAGCTACAGAGAGGGTGTCTTCAGACCTACTCAGTTAAGCATTAAACCCTCAGCTAAGTCTAAGCCTCCTCTAAAGTCAAAGAAACAAATACAGCATTCTCCAGGACAGGCCTCCATGCTTAAGAAACAAATGCTCAAAATGGCTGAAGACCTAATCACTCTGATCAGGGGGTCCCATCCCCCTCTTAATAAAAGGCCTAGACAGGATGCAGATTATGACTCATCTGACCAGGTGTCCATCTCTTCTGATTCATCCTCGGACCTAGGATGCTCTTTACCCCCTTATGAGGATTCTGATGCTGAGGAATCAATTCCATAAACCTCACCGCCTGAGGACTACTCCTTTGGGGAAACCCTACATACCATGAGGGAGCATTTCCACTGGGAAGGCCAGGATTACTCAGAATCCAAGAAAAGGCTCAGAGACTTTCTTTTATTACCTCAACACAGATCCCTTGGTATTCTGCCAGTGTTAGATATTGTGGATGATGTGTATACTGAATCCAGCTTAAATCCTGATTCCTTACCTCTAGCCCCTGTTAAACCTGACAGATACTACAGAGTCCCTGACTCACATAAATTTCTGTATAAAAGCCCTGTAGCTGACCCTGAAACTATTTCTCAGGGACCCAAAGGAGTTAAGGCCTCATCAGCCAAGAATCCAGTTCACTCTGACAGAGATTCCAGAGCATTAGACAGATGGGGAAAGAAAGTATATACGTCTGCAACTTTAGCAATGAGAGCCTCAAATTGCCAGTTTCACATGCTAAAATATCAGCAATTTTTACTGTCTCAGTTAAAACAAAAAATGCTTCCAGAATCAGATCCTCCTAATTTTAAAGAAATGCAGGATTTACTGCATGCAGCTGAACAAGTAGGAAAGCATACTTTGTAATGTGGTTTTGATTCTCTAGAGGCCTCCTGCAGAGCAGCAGTTACAGGCTCTGTCATTAGAAGACATGCTTGGTTAAAAGAACTTTTAGTTATGTACTTACCATAACTTTAGATGTTTGGGATCCATCTCGCCTACATTCTGTACTGATGGGTTCGGAGCCGATCCTCGGCTCCGACTCGGCACGCCATACTATAGAGCGAAGTCTCTTATTGGCTGAGCTATTCTACATCCCAGGATGCACCACTACAGCTTCCCCAGATCTTGTTTGTCCGCACACATGCACACACACATAGACTGTTGATATAATATTGCCAGGTATTTCAAGATGAAACGGCTAAACTTGAACCGTCTGGTCTCTTCTGATCTCCAAGGCAGGGGGAAGGAGGGTGGGTTATTAGGAATGTAGGCGAGATGGATCCCAAACATCTAAAGTTATGGTAAGTACATAACTAAAAGATGTTATGTGATCCTATCTTGCCTACATTCTGTACTGATGGGACAGCGTCCCTAGCACCTGATTCCTGGGTGGCTCACTGGAAAACACTCCTGAGAACTGTGGAACCGAAGGAAGCTCACCCCCGAGATGCCACATCCAATTTGTAATGAGAAATAAATGTGTGAGGAGAGGACCAGGTAGCCGCAGCACAAATGTCACTAATGGCAAGCTTAGAATGAAAGGCTGTCTAAGTAGCCATAGCCCTTGTAGAATGAGCTTTCACTGAGTTTGTAAGTTCTTTATTAGAAAGGAAGAAAGTATGGCTGATACAGTCCCTGATCCACTTGGCAATAGTGACCTTCGTGACAGCTTTGCCCAATTTATTGTCTGAAAAGGACACAAACAACTGATCTGTTTTCCGTGTTTGGTGCATCCTATCTAAATAGAAACGCAATTGCCTGTGAACATCCAATGAGTGGAAGATGTATTCCACTCTGTCTGAGTAGTTTGGGAAGAAAACTGGAAGTTCCAATGACTGTTGAAGACAAAAACTAGAACAAACCTTGGGAACAAAGGATGGATTAGGCCTGAGGGATACTCTATCCTTGTGAAAAACCAGGTACGGTGGTTTGACACATAGGGCTTGAAGTTCCGAAACTCTTCTGGCTGATGTAATTGCCACCAAAAAAGCAGTCTTCCAAGAAAGAAATTTCAAGTCACAAGTTGCTGCCGGTTCGAAGGGGGAAGAGGTCAAAGCACCTAACATGAAATTAAGATCCCACGGTGGAGCGGGATGAGAAATCGGAGGTCGTAGCAGCCCAGCACCTTTCATGAAGGCTTTACACAACTTATTGCTCATCAAAGGTGGGTCTATACTTTCATGAAAATTAGAAATAGCTGCCAATTGAACCTTGATGGTAGAGACTGAAGAACCTTGATTGAATAAAGAAGCTAAAAACTTCAAAACTTCTGGCACCGGGGCAGTAATGGGATCTAATCCCCGGAGTTGGGCCCAAATAGCGAATCTCTTTCATTTGCTATTATACATTTTTTTAGTCGATGTCTTGTGGGCCGAGGACAAGATATGTATGACTTCCGAGTCCAAAACATGATTCCTGACTATGGTCGGAAGTGGAGGAGCCAAGCTGTTAACCTCAACAAGTGAAGGGACTGATTAAGCTGTCCCGACTGGTGGATCAAGAGGTCTGGAACCTGGTCCAGGAACCATGGACCGTCCAGTGCGTATTTCCGAAGAAAGGGCAGCCAGACTTGACGAGGCCAGTATGGGGCAACTAAAATCCTCTTGCTGTGCAAGTGAATCACCTTCTGGATCACCCTGGGAAGAAGGGGAACTGGTGGAAAGGCGTACAGTAGGCCGGTGGCCAAGCTTGGACTAGGGCGTCCTTGGGAAACTCCCCCGGAACTGGGGTGAGAGAGAAGAACTGTTGACATTTCGTGTTGAGAGGAGTTGCAAAGAGGTCGCAACAAGGAGTTCCCCATCTTCTGAAAATCTGAGTTGCCACTCTGTCGTTCAGAGACCACTCGTGCAGGGAGAGAATAGTTCTGCTCAGTCTGTCGGCTATCACATTGGATCTCCCCGGAATGTGTGTTGCTATCAAGAAATGGTTGGTTGCAATCGCCCAATCCCATACTTTCATGGCCTCTCTGCAAAGGGGGTAGGACCTGGTCCCTCCCTGCTTGTTCAGGTACCAGACTACTGACATGTTGTCGGACTGAATGGCAATCAGGCCCTGGGGGAGGTAACTGTGTAGTGCTTGTAGCGAGAGAAGCACCGCCCTTATTTCCAGTATGTTGATGTGGAGGGAACTCTCGTCGGGGTGCCACTTGCCTTGGACTGACCTGCCCAGGTAATGTCCCCCCCACCCCATGTGGGAGGCATCCGTAGTCAAAGTGGCCACTGGAGGTGGAGGACCGAAGGGTCGCCCCTGATCCAGGTTGGAGGAAAGAAGCCACCAACGGAGGTTCCGTTTGCACGTCTCCGTGATCAGAATGAGGTGACTGAGAGGGAGATCCTGATAAGACCACTGGACTGACAGGAGCCACTGGAGAATCCTTGTATGCAATCTTGCTAAGGGAACTAGGAGAACGGTAGCCGACATGGAACCCAACAGTTGTAGGACCATCCTGGCTGGGGCTCGGTGTTTGAAGAGCAATGCTCGAACTTGAGACTGTAATATTTCTATCCTCTCTGTAGGAAGATAGACCCGCATTTGCTTTGAGTCTATCTCTACTCCGATAAACCGTATGCGCTGAAATGGCAGCAACACAGACTTTTCCCAGTTGAAGGTGATTCCTAGGGAGTTGCCTAGAGATATAGTGGCTGCTAGGTTCTGTAAGAGTAGACGCCTGGAGGTGGCAGTTAGGAGCCAGTCGTCTAGGTATGGAAACACCTGGAATCCTAGACTTCTCAGGTGAGCAGTCACCACCGCCAAACATTTGGTGAACTCCCTGGGGGCTGTGGTGAGACCAAAGGGCAGTGCACGGAACTGGAAATGACTGTCTCCCAGGCTGAAGCGCAAGTGTCTTTTGGACGCCTGATCTATCAGGATATGATAATAGGCATCCTGGAGATCTATGGAGCACATCCAAACACCTTCCTCCAGCAGCGGGAGAATGGATTGTAAGGTGACCATCCGGAACTTGGACTTCTTGACAGAACGGTTGAGTTTGCTGAGATCCAAGATGGACCTCATGTCCCCGGTCTTTTTTGGCACCAAAAAGAATCTTGAGTAAGTCCCTAATCCGGTCTGGTCTTCGGGGACCGGTTGGATGACTCCTTTTTGAAGCAGCTTTGAGATTTTGATGGCTGCGAGATCCCGTTGACTGGGTGGTGGGTCCGGGATTTTCTGGGATGGTGGGGGGGCTGAGAAAAAGGGATGGTGTAACCTCCGGCAATGATTCGGAGCACCCATCGGTCCTGAGTGATATTCTCCCAGGCCTTTAGGTGCCTCGAAAAACGACCCCCGACTGGCTCCGGAGTGGTGCAGTCGGGCAATCCTTCAGGGATGCTGGAAGGTTGAGGAGCCACGAAAGGACTCGCGGTCTCCAGTGTTGCGGGGGCCTCTGCCACCTCTGGGACGGCGTCTTCCTGAAAAATTTCCCCCTCCTCTGCCTCTAGAAGGGGAATCATCCTGCTGTGAGGGGTAAGTCTTTTGGGATTTATGGAACCACATTTTCCCCCCTCTTCTAGCCTTGGGATAAGGCTGGAAGGGAGTGGAAAAGCGTGCCCCTACGGCAGTCAAAGTCTTACCCTCTTGTTCACAGCGGGTCAAGGTGTCCTTTACCTTGGGTCCAAACAAAGAGGACCCATCAAAGGGAGCGTCGGCAAAGGAAGACTTGAAGGCCTCCGCAAAGTGACACAGGCGGAGCCAGGCTTGTCTCCGTAGAGCAACACCTGTTCCCGCCGCTCTACCGCCCCTCGGCTGCATACGAAATGAGCCTCATGGACGAGTTCGATAATGATGATAAGGTAGCCAGATGAGAGCTAACCATCTGGGCCAACTGCTCAGGTAGGTTACCAGAGAGGGTATCTGAAAGTTCCTTGACCAGATCCCTCTGAAGTCTGGTGAAGTGCGTCAGATAATTCAGAGACCTTAAAGTAAAGGCTGCTGAAGTAAGGGTGCGCTTCCCGTACCGATCCATGCTCCTAGACTCTTTATTAGGAGGATGGACGGACGTAGACGCCTCTGCCACATCTTGTTGGGTAGCAGATGCCACCACCAGGGCATCTACAGCCACACCTTTAGAGAGGAATTCCTTTTTGGGGGGGGCTGAAAGAAATTTATTAGGGCGAGCTGGCACCGGTTCCACAGAATCCGGGTGCTCCCATGCCCTTCGAGAGATCAAATCCAGAAGCTCATTGAAGGGCGGAGACACCCAGGAGGCGGAGGGCTGAGCCCCGAAGGCCTTGAGGAATACCGACTCCTCAGCAGAAGGGGGTTTGGACTGCCAGTCGCCTCGTTGCTTCAGGATTTCTAAGATGTCTGCAAAGGAGACATCATCCGAGGACGACTTGGGGGACCCCTCCGCATCATCGAGGTCGGTGTCCGAGGTGAGAGACTCGTCCGGGGAGTCGAACTGCTTCCTCTTGCACTGTCTCTTCCTGGGAGTTTCCTCCGAAGAAGCCTCGGAAGGACCTCCAGGAAGGGGGGAACCCCCAATGACAGGGGGACTACAAAGGAACCAGTCTCCATGCCAAGGGAAGGTGCCGGAGAGATGGTGGAGGTAGCCAAGGAAGATTTGGCCAAAGCACTCCTCATGGCCCTGAAGGCCGGACCCCCGAGTCCTGGGAAGGTCCGACCCCCAAGGCCACAACAGTAGACGGCACCCCCGCAGCCGACGCACCGAGAGGGAGGCTCGGAACCGAAACCATCGGTCCCGAAGCATCACCCCCGGGGCCGACTGAGGAGGTCCATGTACCGAACTCCGACCCGAAGGTCGGGGTTGGAGTAAGGGTCGGAGCCGAAAACTCCACCGGCTCCACCAGCACCGATTCCAACAGTGCCGAGGCTGTTGGAGGAGGAAGCAAGACAACAGGGTGGACAATCGGCTCTGGAGCCGACTGGTCTGGAGCCGAGACTAACTTTTGGAAGACTGGAGACGGAAACAGCCTTTGAAGCACCCTGTCTATATCCGAATCGGACATCCTCGAAGACCGAGAAGAGACCGATCGGGCCCGAGTTGACTTCTCTGCCGGTTCCGAATAGTCTCAAGTAGTATCGGCGCCGAGGGAGATTCCACCAGCACAGCAATTTCCATCGGAGCCGATGGGGACTTCGGCGCCGAGGTAGAAGAGTCTGAGCGAGTGACCTTTCTTGGCTCCGAAACCAATGGAGCTGGAGAAGGTGACCCGCCTCTCGATGCTCGAGCACTCGGCTCCGAAGACAGAGGAGTCGAGGCTGGAGGCATCGAGGCAGACCGTTCCGACCTTGGCTCCGAAGTCCGTGGAGCCGACGGAGAAGCCTGCCTTTATTTTTTTGCTGTCGGCTCCGACGGACTGGTCGGAGCCGAAGACTTCTTCCTGGAGGGAGAGGGGGAAGAAGATAAAGCCTCCTCAAAAGAAGGGGTGATAAGCCCCTTCAGTATCAATTTGTTTTTCCTCTCTTGGAGGACACGAGAAGAAAACGTATGGCATACACTGCAAGACTCTTGAAGGTGCTTAGGGCCTAGGCAATAAACACATAGAGAGTAGTCATCCGTGATTGACATCTTGTACCCACACTTGGTACATTTTTTAAAACCCGAAGGCCTGTGTTCCTTTGACATCACCACAAAGGCACACACCAAAACAAGACTAATGAAGAAAACTAATCAAACAGAGATGCCAAATCCCTCTAATTTAAACGGGATAGGCCAGTAAATCAGGCACAGACACACAGGCAGAAACTAAAGCACAGCTCTAGAAGAGCGAGAGGGCAAGGCCCCTCTAACTAAAACGGGACCTTGATGTTAGAGGAACAAATACCACACCAAAATTTAGCAACAAAAAGGGCTGTAACATGGCCCAAAGTAGAGCGCGAGGAAACCCCTAGTATTTAAGCGGGAACCTAACGCTAAAAAAATAAGTTCACACAAACTTTCACTAAACCACACAAAATGATAAGTAGCTGTTAAAACAGCTTTTTGGGTGAAAATTTAGAAAAAATTCTGACAGAAATTTAGTCAGTAAAGAGTACTTAGCTCAGCCAAGTCGAGACCACGTCTATTGCTGTCAAGCAGCAAACGAGATCTGTAGTGGTGGTGGCATCCTGGACGTAAGAATAGCTCAGCCAAAGAGACTCTGGGCCTATAGTATATAGCGCCAGAAGGTAGCCGAGGATCGGCTCCGAACCCATCAGTACAGAATGTAGGCGAGATAGGATCACATAACATCATATGTTACCAGATCATGTTAAAGCAAAATTATTGGATGCACCTTTGCAGCAGGATGTGTTACTTGGAGTTAAGGCAGAAGAGGTATTAAAGAAAATGGAGGATAAGGCAAAATCTATGCAAACGATGAAGGATTTCTTACAGGTTCAGTTCAGAAGATACAGACGTCCAAGAGGTAGAGGTCACACACAAGGTCCTTACAGGCCTTGACAATGGGTTACATCAGGCCAGAAAGAAGGGGAAGACAGGCCCCAACCATATAAAAAGCAGCTCCAATGACTTCCCACTACAACTGCCAAACAAATCCTTCTTGGCAGCCCCCTTGGGAGGAAAACTGACACTCTTCTACAACAATTGGCAAATGATCACCAAAGACAAATGGGTTCTCAACATTATATTTCAAGGTTACAGGTTTCACTTTCACACTCTGCCAAGGTTAAAAAGAATGCCAAATCTGCCACCAAATCAATGGGCAGAGGCTCAAAAACAAATTACAGCACTCATGGATATGAAAGCTATTCAAAAGGTACCATCACAGGAGCAAGAACAAGGATTTTACTCAAGACTCTTTCTGGTACCCAGAAAGGACAAAGCCTGGAGGCCCATTCTGGATCTTTCATCTCTAAACACTTACCTGCATGGTCTGAAATTCAAAATGTTGACATTACAGCAGCTTCTTCCCATGCTGGGCAAGAAAGCTTGGCTCGTGACTTTGGACCTCAAAGAGGCATACCTGCATGTCCCTGTCAGACAAAATTGCAGAAGATACCTCAAATTCATAGCAGGTTCAATGCACTACCAATTCTCTGCACTGCCCTTTGGCTTATCTACTGTGCCCGGGGTCTTCACAAAGTGCCTGGCACCAGTAATTGCATTTTGCAGACAGAAAGGAATTCAAATTTATCCGTACCTGGAAGACTGCCTGATTCAAGCAGAGAGCAAAGATATTCTTCTAAAGCATCTGGCATTTGTAAAAAAGTTATTAAGTTGCCTGGGGTACACAGTAAACGAAAAGAAATCAAAACTAGTGCCCTCACAAGAGATTATATTCCTGGGTGCCAGCTTGAACACAACGGCCCAGATGGTTTATCTCACGCCAGACAAACAAGGACAACTGACTCAATACTTTCAATTGATGGCAACAAAGACCCAACTCCCTGCAAGAAAAATTCTGCAGGCCTTGGGTTACATGGCATCCTGCATACTACTAATTCCATATGCCAGACTGCATATGAGGAAACTACAATGGTACCTAAAGAATGTATGGTCTCAACACTGTCAAAGTTTGGAAACAGTTATACCACTAATCCCTTGCCTTCAACAAGAGTTTCAAGGGACAGCCTTTTACACAACCCACAGCCAGGCAAACACTGACAACAGATGCATCGGATTACACCTGGGGAGCACACATGGCAGGCAAATGTATTCAGGGCATGTGGCCCGCAGAACAAAGGCATCTTCATATCAATCAAAAAGAGATGCTAGCTGTACAAAATGCGCTTATAGCTTTCAAGTACCTGCTACATCCAGGACAACTACTACTAAAGACAGACAACACCACAGTTATGTGGTACATAAACAAACAAGGGGGCACTCACGCCTACCCCCTATGCAGACAAGCTATGACCCTGTAGAACACAGCTATAAACCTTCAAGTTCATCTGCAAGCACAATTTCTGCCCAGAGAGAAAAACACACTGGCATACGACTTAAGCAGAAACATCATGGATCCCCACGAATGGGAGTTGAATCCACAAATATTCAGAATGATAACACAGAAATGGTGGAGCCCGGACATAGATCTGTGCATCCCCAATAAACTGCCAGCTACAAAAATTCTGCACAAGGAGTTACCATCCACAAGCATGGAAAGTGGATGCCCTCTCATTCAGCTGGGACAACCTACAAATATATGTTTTCCCACCACTACCTCTCCTGCCAAAGGTACTCATAAAAGCTAGGCAGGAAGAGCCAAAGATGATCCTGATTGCACCAGACTGGCCACGCCAGCACCGGTACCCAATCTTAAGGAGCTTAGCACAAGAACCACCCTGGATTTTTCCTCAAATCCCACATCTGCTGACTCAGCACAACAAGCAAATACTACACAGCCAGCTAAAGACCTTAAACCTAGCTGCATGGAAGATTCCTTAGTCAAGCAAGCAATGCCTCTCTCCAAAACTGTTATGGATGTCATTCTGGAGGCCAGAAGGCCTAGTACCAGGAAAGCCTATTCGGATAAATGGAAAAGATTCTGTGCCTGGAACCAAGCTCACGGCCTTGACCCTCTTGTCCCAAACATTCCTCAGATACTACAGTACTTAACCGAGATGCTGGACAACGGACTCTCCTTCTCATCCATCAAGATCCATGCCTCTGTCATCTCTGCTCATTACAACACGGATCCACCAGTTTTCTCTAATCCTCTGTTAAAACAGTACCTCAGAGGGTCTAAAAACATAAGACCACCCCGTAGAGCACCTACTCCAACTTGGGACCTCAACTTTGTTTTAGAGAAGCTAACTTTACCTCCTTTTGACCCAGCCAACACAGCAGAATTAAAATATACCTCTTGGAAAACTGCTCTGCTCCTGGCAATAACATCAGCACGAAGAGTTTCAGAATTACAGGCACTAATGGCAGTGGAACCTCTCCTCATTTTCCACCAGGACAGGGTGTCTTTAAGAACTAACCCTACTTTTATGCCAAAGGTGGTATCCGGTGTGGCTCTAAACCAAACTATTCACCTGACAACTTTTTATCCTAAACCACAGAATGAAGGGAAGAGACTACTGCACTCTTTGGACATTCACAGGCAGTTATGCTTCTACTTGGACAAAACCAAAGCTTTCAGAAAATCTGAGCAATTATTGGTAGCATATGCTGCAGGAGCACAGGGAAAAGCCATTTCAAAACAGACTATTTCAAAATGGATAGGACATTGTATACATTTCTGCTACACATACCATGGAAAACCTGTACCTAGCAGCATTAGATCTCACTCCACCAGGGCAACAGCCACTTCAACTGCCTATCTCAGGGGAGTACCTACCAAGGATATTTTGGAAGCAACAACTTGGAGTTCTGTACTTACCTTCACCAAGCGCTACCATCTGCCTCTATACTCTAAATCCAGAGCTGGCTTCACCACTGCAGTGCTGCAGGGCCTTATAGCCACCCCTAATGCCTTATAGAACCAGCCACCCTTCCTCAGCTTTGGGATTCTACCCAAGTATAATGACTGCAGCAGTGTAACACGATGAACATAGTACAGTTTTGTACCTACCATAAATGTAGATGTTCGAGTGTATACACTGCTGCAGTCCAGGTTACCCTCCCTCTACCTATGGGGAGTATTTGCTGGTAACTGTAAGTTGTTTTTTACTTTTATTATGTATGTTTTATTAGCAATTGGAATTGCCTACCTATTTAGAGGCACCTGACATCTTGGGCAAGAAAAACTGAAGAAAATGGCATTGGCTGCATCTTATATACCCGTGTCGCACTGACGAGGCGACAGCAACCAACGCCGGACCAAGAATTTGGAACTCAGGCCGACTGGGGAACCACCTGATGGCAGGATAACCCAAGTGTAATGACTGCAGCAGTGTATACACTCGAACATCTACATTTATGGTAGGTACAAAACTATACTTTAAAACTACCTTCTGCTGCAGGCTTCCTGACTCCCACTGAAGATTTGCTAACAGGATAAAAAAGCTGATATCTTTACAAATGTAAGAAACTTAGCATTTTTCATGGCCTTTTATCTTATTTTGCAAGTCTACATGCTTACAAAAAAAAAAAAAAAAAACACTTGTTTATAGCTAAATCCAACAGCATTAGTGTAGATATTCACCCTTTTTAAAGTAAGAAAAAATATTTTAATTATGCATTTAATTTAATCAGTGCACTTTTATACCCCACCACACAGCCCAAGATCATAGTGTATTCACAGTAACCTTGTCAAGCATTTCTACCCTTATTATAATGTAAAGCCTATACTTCTTGCAGCTGAAAAGTACTTGCTTACTTTTTTATCTTTAACATGTGCAACAGTCACTGAAAAGACTCCCTCCACATTTTAAATACCTCAACTACACATTATACAAATCTGCTTTACTATATATGACATGCAATTTATATCATGAAAAGTTTTATACAAATAAGAACAAAAATTGTTTTACTTAATTACCTTTCCCCTTTTAAGATGCAGCGGTGGTACTGCGATCGCGTTGTTACCTCACAGCAAGAGGTTCTCCTGTTCGATTCTCAGCTGGGATTGGGAGTGCCTTCTGTGTGCAGTCTGCATGTCCTCCCCGCGGTTGGGTAGCGTTCGAAAGACATGCGTGCGTAAATGGGGTGTGCCTTAGTTGAAGGTTGGGCGTTGAGCTGGCACCTTGGCGTTTTGTAAAAATCTACTGCCAATCATTAGTGGACCAGAGTTCCGCTGTGGTGACACCTTACCGGGAAAAGCCGAAAGACAAACAACCTTTCACCTTTTAGTGTCCTCCTAAACATTAATGACATAAATTGGTACATATGCTTTACAGTCCACCAATGAGTTTAACAAAGTCAACAAAGGTGGAGTCTTTCTCAGACATGTTTTCTTGCAAAGCCATGTTTCAGAAATGTGACCGATGCTTTATAGTCTCCGATTTATTCACTAAGTCAGTGTTGCTGGTCTTTTTTCTGTTGATCTGCATCTCCCAACACTAGACTCTGGTTCAAATCCAAGGTACGCCTGGTTCCTGTAGTCAACTCCTGTGCTGTTTTATTGTCTCTCAAGCATTCTGCTTTGGAGGATTGGAAAAATATTTACTGGCAAAGTCTCTCTATGAACTTTATCATCAGAAAAATGAGAAGCAAAGTTCCCTTCTGTTTACTGGTTCACTTTTTTGTTGGATAAACTCTGCATTCAAAAATGTCTTTGATCCTCCAGGAAAAAATATTTTGAAGACAGCTGCCTCTTGATATTCCCTGATTACTGAGATGAATTTTCTTCTGTTCTACCTGGTGTACAGTGAATGATCATTTTCCACAAATACTCTACTATCTCCAGTTTTTAATATTTTTCCTTTCTTCCACAGTTTTGTCAGGATCAATTATTTCTGCTGTTAAGATTACATCTTTACAAATGCGGGTCTTAGCTGCCTTCTAATGGCAAAGTTTGGAGCATACACTTAGTGTGTCCTTTCAATTAACAAATCCTGCTGTGGAATACCAGTACAGTTGCTTATTTGTGCTTTTATAAAACTAATACAGTCTGTTACAGCAGTAAATCTCAGGTTGTCTCTACATGCTCTGTCTTCATACACTACCATTTTTTGAAACAGTTCTTTTTGAGAAGTCACTTACTCAGCCTACCTTTATTTCACTTCAACCTCTAATTTTTTTGCAGTTTTATCAGTTTATCTGAATAGCTTCTTATATTTTTTCCAGCCTTTTGCTATTTGAGTTGATATACTCCTTCGTTTCATTTATTTTAATCACCTCTCAGTACATTTAAGCTTTCCTCTAAATTACTGGAAGCCATCTCTTGTACCAAGGCTAAAGATTAGACTGCTTTTTCTGAACAGCTACAGTCAATAGCATAGCTATGGTGGGGACGAATGGGGCAGTTGGCATGGACACTGTATTGTTCATGGCACAATTCTCTGATGTAAAATAAAAAAAATATTTTTAATCAAATACTTTATTTTTGAATTTCCCTTTACTGGAAATGGGAATGCATACACCCTAAACAGATGCCTGAGATACTCATATGTGCCTCCTGCACTTGTTTATGTCATCTTGCTTGGCACCGCCCTAAAAAGACCTGTGATTGGCTGCTCAGGTAGAGGGGGTGGTGCCATCATGCAAGAAATACCATGATGGGAATGGACCCCATTCCTAAGTCAAAGTATGATTAAAGTTCATGAAATTAGTATTGTATCAATCTTTGTTGTTAGCCAAAAGTGCTCTTTGCAGCACTTAAAATGTGCCAAGAACTGACTCCTCCTGCAATTCATATGGCATTACATGTATTGGTAGCATATCTAAATAATACTGGAAATTCTTTTTTATGAGACCTATTGCTCCTACTAATATTAAAATCGTCCAGGTATCCTTCTACCATATTGCCCTCATTTTTGCCAGCAAGTCTTGGTATTTTGTGACCTTGTGTCTCTCTGTAAGATGCAACACTTGGTGTAGCAATTTTAATGATCAATGATCAATGATACTTTTGTCTTCTTTTCATGGACTACTATATCTGGTTGCTCGTATTTAGTTTTTGAACTTTTGGTAATGGGTGATCACATGATATAAACTTCATTATAGTCTATAATGCTTTGTGGCTTATGTTTCCAATGATTCTCAGCTTCTTCAATATTGTAATGTTTACAAAATCCCCAATGCACCAGTTTTGTCACATTATTATGCCTTTCAGTATACAGGCCCTCTGCCATTAGTGTATCACACCCAGCAACGAGATGTGTGACTGTTTCCAATTCTTTTACAGAACCTACATTTCTCTGCTTCTCCCATGTGTTCAAATGGACTTTGTAAACTAACATGGGGTCTATATTATAAGAATGAAGTTTTACAACTTCAAACACCATATGACCAAAGTTGTAAAACATCGAAAACAAAAAAAAAAATGTAAAAATAAAAGAAAAACCTACCTGATCGCTCTGAGCAGGGGGGCAAGCCCCCATGCACCCCACACCCTGGCTACTTAAATATACCAACTCGGAAATCGCAATACATTGAAGTAAAGGGAAGAATTCCCTATGGCAATCTCCATTCATACGTGTGAGGTTTTAAATATTCGACCATTTGGTGTTACCTATATGGTGTGTGAATATTTAAAATTTCATTCTTATAATGTAGACCCACCAACATGTACATAGCCCACTATCTTAGGCCGCTAATATTAACCTTTCATCTACTGGTTTAAATTCACCTCTCCTTAATCATGCCTGCATCAGATCCTGAGTGACATGAGTTTGTGCAGGAGTTTTCTGTACTTGCAACTATATTTATGCCAATTCCACATTTCTTGCCCTTTCATCCGATCCGTCTCCTTATATTCTTTCATCTTTTTTTTTTTGGCAAATTCAGTTGCTGCCTGATTTTTTCTACTTATGGTTTAGTTTCCATTCCTGCTTGTCACCAATATGCTTCTGCTAAACTAAGCAGGGAAGTCATCTAAGATTTGTTCTCTTCATGTTTCAAAACTTTCACTATGTTTGGATATGATGAGGTCAGCAGATATGTATGCAGTCCTATGGCTGCAGGTCTGTACATGTAATCAATTTTGAGAAGGCTCATACCTCCTTCAGAACAAGGGATTTATAATCTTGGTATGCACTGATTTTTATTATCATTTGATAAGTGTGAAGCATTTTTCTTGTTTTCCCGTCCAACTGATACAATAACTTTTGGGGCCAGTCAGTCTGCCAAAAACTAAGTTAGAACAGGAAGAGTAAATTGGTTTATAGCTTGGACTCTGTCCCTTAATGTCAAGGCTGTTTTCAGTATTAATGTTAGCCTTCTAAAATGTTCTTTATTAAGTTTTCTTAGCATTTGTTTGTATTCTCTTGTCAATCCTTCATCAATTCCAAAATATACATACACTCCCTCCTGCTCAAGTTCATTTGCATCACATTCATGTCCTAGAATTATATTTTCTTGGTGCTGCAGCTTTCCTGCTTTAAATGTTGCTTTTGCACTTTTTTCAAGACCAAATGGAATTCTTATATTATCTGAGGAAGTTTAGACCACTTCCAGTTGTGCTTTCAACTCCTCATCTGATGAACTATACAGTTTAAAATCATCCACAAAGAGAAGATAAGAAGTCCTTTAAACTTTGGGAGCCAAATTGCAACCATGATCTAATTTGTTAAATAGAGACTTAAGGGATTAAGGAGAAGACAAAAGGGCAGCTGTGACAGAGTCACCCTGAAATATCACCCCCTGAATTTTTATCTCTGGGATAATAATTTGTCCTTTATCATGGGTTAGCTATGGTCACTGTAATGTAATGGATCAATGTAGGGTATATCTTATACATCTATAAGCACTCCTTTATCCGTGAATGTGGGATGCTGTTAAATGCTTTTTTTGTAATCTATCCATGACATACTTAGATTCTTCCCCTTTTTACAACTCTCCATTATGACTTAATTTAGTAACAAACTATGTTCCAAATGACTTTATTTTGTTACCCCATTGTTCTATTACCATGACTAAGTTTTCTTCTAAATGACAGAAACTTTGTCAGCATCAATTCCAGCATATAGTTTATACATCATCGAAAGGTAAGTTATTGGTCTATAGTTTTTAGGATAGCTTGCAGGTTCACTCTTAAGAAGGAGGACCATTTTCCTGCTGTTAACCAGGCTGATGTCTTTTCAGGGTGTGCATGTAAGTAGTTCTTAACTCAGGGCTAAATATTTGTGTAATGATGTTAACACATTTAGCCAGAAGTTAGCTACTGCATCTGGGCCTGAGGTTTTCCAGTTAGGAGCTTTTCTTCATTTTGTTTCTATTTCTCTGGCTGTTATTTTATCACATTTCATATTCTGTATATTTGAACTTCTTCCTGCTTTTTTTTTTTTTTACTCCTCCTGTCCATTCTGCATTTTTGATATGTTCCACAGGATCTTCATAAATATTTCTTCAAAATGTGTCTATTATTTTTTTGGTGGTGCTTTTAGTCCTTTAGCTTTGTTTCCCAATTCTCTGTAAAACTGTTTTAGAATCATTAATGAATTGCTTATTTTGTATTTTTCCTTTATATTTATCTGTATATCTTCTAAGTTTTCCACCTGTGCTAATATCTTTAGTTTATTATTTGCAATAGTGTATGATATCGCAGTGGTGGTGCTGCAGTAGCGTTGTCGCCTCACAGTAAGATGCTGTCCGGTTCAATTCTCAGCTAGAGCGTCTTCTGCATGGAGACATGCGTGAATGGGCGTACATTCGTTGAAGGTTGTGCATCACGTCTGGTAACTCGGCACGTAAAAATCAACTACCAATCATTAGCGGACCGGAGTTCCGCTGTGGCAACCCCTAACCGGGAAAAGCCGAAAGACACAACAACATAGCCTGGTATAATCTAATATTGCATTGTTGCTTTGAACATGTCTATCTTATTTTTGTTGATCTGTTCCCTCTTTTATACTCTGCTAACAGTGACACTTCTTAATTGCATTATAGTTTTTTTTTCTATTCAACACTTCTATGGTGGCATTTGATTTCTTACCTTCCTTTCCCTTATTGCCCTGTATTTTTGTGGTAAGACTTTATCTGGTATTAATTTTCCTACACATTAAGATATACTTTATATTTCTGTTATATCACATGAATTTCTGTTAATAGTCATGATTACTATGTTCATTTGTTTTTATCTGACTTCTAACTTTTTGAGTCTTATTGATTTTCTGTAATCTTTTTGTTACATCGATCTTAATATGTATATCCATCTGTATTAAATCAAGCAACTCTTCCCTTAGATCATTTTCTTCTAAACTGAGGGCACATTCTTTGTTCTCAGTTTCCAGCAGGCATTCTATAGAAATTCCAAAACATCTTTCTGTGAGATATTCTCTTCAGCTGTATCCGACATCATCCATTGCTCTTTTATATAGGAACTCAGTGGCCTATCACTTCACCTCCACAACACTGACTGTGTCAGAGTTGCCAACATTTGCTGTTCCTTCTCTTGCTGTACAACTTCAACTGAACTTTTGTACTTGTTTCCTACTGAAGGCTCAAGAGTATGTTCATGTGCCAACTGATCAGATGCTTCCTGTTCCACCTGTTTCTCCTTAATTCACGGACTCACTGTTCCATCTCACTGCGATGTTACTAGAGTTGGATTTTCTACACTAAATCCTTCACTTTGCAGGTAATCCATAACTTCAGTTTCTGTTTCTCTTCTCCGTTACTAATCCTCTTTTCTACTTTCCACCTTTGTTTTCTTAGTTTTTTCTATTGCAAAATTCCCATATCTGCAGGCCTTTGCCTGTATTTCTCTTAACATATCTTTGGTGTGGATTTTTTATATTGATTAGTTTTGCTTTTTCCTTTGCATAAATATTGCACCATATTAAATCTTTTTCTTTCCCATGTCCAGATTTCTTCATATATCTCCCAGTCCAACTGTTTCTCCTTACTTTGGGGTCTCATTGTTCTTTCATGTTGTGACATAACCTGTGTTAGACTTTCTATACTAAATCCTACATTTTGCAGGTATTCTGAAACTTCATCTTCTGTTTGTTTAATTTCTAGTTTACTAATCTTCTGTTCTACGTGCCACCTTTGCATTCTTATTTTTTGTATTATGAAATTTTCCACATCTGGGTGCCTTTTCCTGTATTTTTCTTCAAATATCTTTGGAGATTTTTTTTTATTGATTAGTTTGTCTTTCTCCTTTGTTTAAATATTACAGCATATCAAATGTCCCTCTTTCCCATGTCCATGTTTCTTTATTATTATTATTATTATTATTATTATTATTACAAGAATGCTTTTTTTATTAAAATTGGCTTTGTGGCTCTGTCTCGTTCCTTGACTACTCATCTCTCACCTACATCCACTGGTAACCAATTGTTATGCAATACACAGCACTTCAGCACCCTGGACAGCTCACAGTGGTGAATAGGCAAGACAATGAAGATGCAAGCTCTCACCTACATCCACTGGGAACCAAGCTATTACTTAAAACCTACATTCCTCAGCCACTCTTTTACTTTTTAGTTTATACATAATTACAGAATTACTGTTATATTTTATTTAAAAGCTAAAAAGTGAAAAATAAAAATATAAAAAAGATTTTTTTAATATTATTGAGTTGCTCTAAAAAGTGAAAAATAGAGAAGAAGAGTGAAAACTTTGCAAAAGAAACAGACAAGTTGATTTCAGAAAAGCATTCAATGTTGGTTTTGCTGACTGTGTTACTGAGGTAGCAGAAGTATGAGGAATCAACAAAACCTACCTTGAATTCTTTTTTGAAATCAGCTTGTCTGTGTTTCTTTTGTAAAGTTTACACTCTTCTTCCTTATTTTTCACATTTTAGAAAACATGTTTGCATTTGAAGCCTTTGACAGTTTCTCTTGTGCAAGTATTTCTCATTCCTCTAAATCTTTTTGAATGTCTTCTATCTGGAAATTCTTGGCTTCTAGCATAATATTAACAATACACAGTTTATTTCTTATCCTCGACAGTCAACTCTAACATCTTTATGGCTCTTGTTTTGGCCTGTCATTTTTTTTGTGGACTACTACTTCCTTCTACAACAGAGGGACCATCTTCCCCCTGAGTCTGACCTAACCTCATTGTAGGAATGTTTCTGTGTCTTGAGGATTCTACATGGTCACTTTTTCCAGTCCTGGCACCAGTGCGCCTACTAGGACTGGACACTTTTTTTTATCCTGGGGCTTATGCCCCCAGCTATTTTTTTTTAACTACTTCTCTCCATAATATATGCTGTATATAAAATACAGTCTATATATCAGTGTCATCTTAGTGAGATTTTGTAAAAATGGGGTTCACCTCATGAAAAGGTACACATCAAGACTTCAGGATAAATTCAATTCCAGCAATACTACTCTCCACTGCTGTGTAGATGATCCATTGTTCATTGAACGAACACAGACTATTAAAACACTGTGTTAGAATGAGCTATCAATATGATGTAAAATTCAGGTACAAATTGTTTCACAACGTACACTGACTTTTTTGTGAAGTATACATCATAGATATATTTTGAAGGGTTGGTATGTATATTTTAGCTGCTCCTTCCCTGGGTCATGATTTTTCTGTCTGTGCCACAGCTTCAGTTCATGATTTTCTGTGTTATACTGCTGTTGGCATTTGGACTGTATCTGCAAAGAGATATAGATTCTGCTTTAGTTTTAATATCTGTGTGGTTTCTTTACATTGCTAAAGCTGTATTGTGTTTGGTTATGTATTACATGACCGTTAAATGATTAACTCTGAAAAATGCTTTAAACTTTCAATAAGCTTTCTTGTTTGGGCATTTGATCCTCCTAGTCTATGCATTTTTTTGTGAAAAGTTTTTGTTAAGGCATTTTTTTCAAACACCTGTTTAAAAAATGGCACCAAATGGCCTAGATATAGGATTCTTACAAGACAATATTTTCTCTTCACCTTTTCTGGTTCATTTTCTTTCAAGTTCTCTAAATTTCTCAAGTTCTCTAATTTAAGGGATTTGGTCTTGAACAATATTTTGTTTATTTTTTGAAGGTAAATTTTATCAACAGGTTTCAGGTGTAGCGATGGGGGTGAAATATGCCCCAGTATATGCAAATCTGGTTTTATCTAAATGGTAAAAACTTTGTTTTTCCCCACTACTTTTATGGAAAAGGTGGTTACATATTTAAGATTCTTGGATGATATACTAATTTTATAGAAAGGTAATGTCCAAGAAATTTTAGAATTTATAGAATACTTGAATTATACCACAAATTTTCTTAACTGTACACATAAAGTACAAGCTGACAGAATAGATTTTCTAGATATTTTTGTTTATAAAGATTCTGGAATAGGGAATTTGTGTTCTAATATATTTCAGAAAAAGACTTATTCAAAAACTTTTTTGCATTTCGAGTGTTGCCACCCACCCCATCAGAAGAAAAATGTAGTAAAGGGCCAGATGATGAGACTCTCAAGGTTGGTCAATGATGATTTGAAATTTTTGCATGAACTGGCCGCCTTGATAGGCATGTTTAAAGATAGGGGCTATCCATTACATATACTTCTTAAGGTTAGAAATTAAATTATGAAGAATCGTAAAATCCAGATTTGCCTCTATTTTGAAAGTAGGGTCCAATTTTCATGAGATCAATGACCCAAATACTTCTATACCAAGTCAGTCAATGAATGGGGCAATGGTTTTACAATATAACCATGATATTCCATCAGTCCTAACTATACTTAATATGTAGTGGAATTTACTGTTTCATTCTGATCATAATGTTGGGTTGGGAGAGAAACCATAGATTACATTTAGTAGGGGTATGAATTTGACACACAGAGTTGCACTAAAATAGACAAGTTAAAAATCTAAAATACAAGTGTGATTTTTGTAAGTATTGTAAGTCTATTAATGATTGCCCATATGTTTAAATACCAGGTTATGATAGAAGTATTTCATGTCCTGGATGGTGTAATTCCTGTACTAAAATGGTGATTTATGGAGCAACTTGTACAGCATGTCAAGCATTATCTGTGGGCAAAACCATTAGAAAGCTAAATGAATGAACAGCAGAGCACATAAGGGGCATCAAGAATATAAAAACTAGTAATGCCTTATATATGCATTCTAAGGCATGTGTAAATTTAAGAAGGTTCTTAGTTTTCATTATTGATAAGGTAAGAATGGATGTAAGAGGTGGTGATTTAGAAAATGTGCTTGAATACAGGGAATTAGTATGGCAATCATACCTATCAACCTCTTAGCACAAGAGATCTGGACAAAGCCTGACATAATGGGGGGACAAAGGCCCAACAGTAGAGAGACATTTTTCATATTGCTCTTTTAAACTTAGAAAGTTGCTAGACTAATAGGGTTTGTGTTGGCATACATTTTGTGGAGGAGATGAAATCTGAAATTCAAATGCACATCATTATTTAGTCACTTTAATCCTTAGATCATCCCAATGATTTGTCACAGAAACACAATTTTTATGATGAACAGACCAAAAATATGAGTAAAAAACCTGGACATTCTGCAAACATTTGTACAGTTCAGAGGTATGCAATTGAGATTTAGTGTCATGCAATGGCCTGGGATAAATGATTCCTGTTCAGTATCAAGTATTTTAAAACTTAGGGGACATAAAATTTGAAAATGATTATTTTTACTTGGATGGTTCAGTTTTAGTTGAAAGTTTTAAAATGATTATTAACAATGTTTATCTAAATGATTATATGAACTTATTTATTACTAAAAGCCATACAGTATTTTTATTATAAACATATTATTGACATTCTGAATCCTATTTAACTTTTGTCTGTATTAAAATACATGTTTTTTTATAGGGACAAGTGAATTTACATTGGTTATGTGGGGTTTATAATTTATGATCGTTTCTACTTAGTTTTGATAGATACAATGGTTATTAATAGGTCCCGTTTCTTTAATATTAAGTATTTTGCTGCTCGTTTAAATGTTTTAGTGAACTGAAGTAGATCATGTGACTTATTTTAGGATTATAATTTGTTAGCATTTTTTAAAGGATTCACTCTGATGAAGCACAAATGTGAGATAGGTGAAAGTGCCAAGTCATTTATTCTTATTGTTTACTAAAATACAAGTTTCCGTGAAGATTTAAGGCAGTGGTGATTTTTTTATTTTTGGTTGGTCTCTGAATGTTTTCTTTGCTGGCATCCAGGTAGTGTACTTACTAGCCCATAACTGAATTTTAATGAAGCTGATAATACCAATGGCTGTTACATATTCTTAAAGCAATCTGTCCATCTGAACTACTGCCAGTACTTAAGGATCTGCCTGAATAACTTGACTGATAAATATGTCATAAATACGTAATACTTAATGCTAGTGACACAATGATGACATTTGTCCTTGTTTAGTTAAGTTATAGCCAGTCAAGCTAATATTTTAACCTTGTGTCATGTTGTTTAATAGTTTCATCCCCATACCAGGATAACATTAATAATAATCACAACACCTTCCAGGCCTTCAGTGATTTAGGTCTCTACTCCCCAAAATATCTCTGAAGTTGATGCGATTCCTAATAACATCTAAAGAAATATATATCCCAACACTAGTGGTTGCTGAAAGTGCAAACTCTTGAACTGCCAGAATCCAGTTCGATCTGCCAAAAGTCAATGGTATCAGTAATGGGGAAAAAAATGATGATTTCTTCTTATATTTCCATTGGATAATGATCCTGCAGAATTGCCTTTGTGAGTCAGTGCATACATGAAATTTTGTCAGGATTGCCCACTGTCACCATGCTATTAACCCAAGGAGGTTGTCCAGTTTATTTTGCTATTGCGCCCATAACTGCCATCCATTAAATTTCCTTTATAATAATTTTATCTTAGTGGCACTAGCATTTTCTGTGGTGCACAGATAATTAGTGTCACTTCTGGGTTTAATTAAATAATGCATTGTCCAGGTATGCATCACATTTGTATAAATAAATCTGCATGTGTGCCACTTCTGGGTTTATTTTAATAGTATTCATCCCAGTCCTATAAATATTGCTGCTTATTGTTCAGAGATATCAACATAAATATTTGAACTCAAGTTTTTGCTTGCACTTTGTGATCATGCATCATGCCACTTAATACTTTGCTTTTAAGGATTAACAGTCTGTATAAAATAAATCTGAAAATTACTGACTCTGTCAACATATGAACGATGTGCTGACCTGCAAAACTTGTTCAGTGCAAGTCTAGAGATCATTAACTCTATTATTGTTCTAGACTTGTCTGCAATCTATGAATTCTTTAGCATGCCCAACTACTCACAGCCAGATCTTTGCAGAATATTAGAAATTGCAGACAACACAGCTTGTTACAGTTTATTACAGGAATACATCAACAATGAAACTTTTAATTCGGATAATGAGATACTCATTCCCAGTTTTGTAAATGCACTTGTAGTAATATTGAAACATTCTGCTCTGCATCTAGCTTAAATAAAAAAAATCTTCCATTTATAGACAGCTTTTAAGTATAGTGAAACATACATTATCAACACTATATTTTCCTACTAAAGAAATAATCCACATGGTCTTCAACATACACAACACTACATTCACAAATTAGATAATAGTTTGCCTTGTATGGGTCAGGGACTTGCTCACGTGAACTACTAAAAACTCAGCAGTTTTGTTTGCAACAGTTTCCTGCTAAACATTTTTCTGCCTTTTTTCCCCTTCAGCTTGCATAGTGGCAATAAATGATTAGACTGTCCACACTTGATGCACTCAAGATTAACAACTGGACATGGCTTCTTCTTGTGCTTATAACCATACCTTGAACAAAATGGCAGCTGGGCTTAACACTTACCATTTGATTGTGGCATCAGAGTCATGCATAAAGGTAGCTTTCACTGCTGCCATACTGCTTTAAGCATTTATTACCTTGGACTTTCTCTTGATAGAATTGCTCTGTCTAGTGCCAACAGGTTTTTAGCTTCATTTTAATTTCTCACATACCGCAAGTTCCTTTATCAAAATAATTGTTAGTTCTGCTTTCTACATACACATATGGCTATCAGTGCCATTTAGATTCTGGTAAAAGTTTATTTCTCACTTTGCAATTCGGTGCCACAGAAAAAAAATATCTTTCTCAGCAGTTAATCACACTACTCACCAAATGTATATTCTTTAGTTTGTGCCATAGTTCAGTCATATTTGTATCAATAGATTCATGTAAACCTTGTTATCTAGTGAAAAACAAATTACATGTATATGGCAGTTTCTTTTCCAGAACTACAATACTACTGGGACTTGTATTTTATTGGCAACAAAATCAAATTGTGTTTCTTTCTTAATAGTAAATGCATTACATACCATAATTTCATCTCCTCCAGCCAGGCAAAGGAGATTACAACTTGCAATTCATTGCTTTTCTCTACACTACTACCACATCTACCAATGTCCTGCCAGTTTATATTGTATTACTAGAGCTGCTGGTAGAGTATACAGCAAGATGAGAGTGGAAAATATGAAAAGTCCAGGATTCTAAACTGTACTCCCATGGTTGTTTCCTCTGAATGTTTGCATGTTTCAGCTTCTTTGATTGTGTTATTTTGTTTCATTTAATTGATTATTATTAAATTGTATTTTCAAGGATTTCACATTTTTTGGTTTTAATAGCATGCATTGGTATATAGTGCCCACTGAGACTTAAGTGTTATGCATATTGAGCAGTGTTACATAAACTATGCCTTAATTTTATCTTCTGATCAGTTGTGCCAAAAATTATTCTTCCATTGATTATGGGATTTTGTTTCATCTTTATATGTACTCATTGCCTTGTGATATGCTCATTTTCAAATTTTACTGTTCCCTGTGGTCTAGCAGAATTGGCTTGAATCATTGCACAGTAATAAGGACATGTGAAGAGATTTAATATGGTCTAATATTTATGCAAAGGAGAAAGCAAAACTAGCCAATACAAAAAGAGCACCACCAAATATATTTTAAGAGAAATACAGACCAAGGAATAAAGACATGGAAAATTTTACAATACAAAAAATAAGAAGACAAAGAGGAAAGGTAGAAAAGGAGATTAGTAATGGAGAAGTTAAAGAAATAGAAACTGAGGTTATGGAGTACCTGCAAAGTGAAGGATTCAGTGTAGAAAATCAAATGCAAAAAGCACCACAACAGGATAGAGCACTGGATATCCAAATTAAGGGGAAGCCAGTGGAACAGGAAGCAACTGGTCAGGTGCCATATGAAGATGTTTTGGTGCCCTCCACAGGAAACCAGTATAAACATTCTCTTGAAGCTGGGCAGCAAGGAAAGCAACAGGAAACTGATGCAGTCAATGTTGAGGAGTGATAGGTTAGTGAGTTCCTATATGACAGATGGCAAAGGATGACATTGAAGAGAAAACTGCCACAGGAAAATGTTATAGAATTTTCTACAGAATGCCCACAGGAAACAGAAAACAAGGGATGTGCCCTCAGTTTGGAAGAAAATGAGCTAAGAGAAGAGTTTCTTGATATAATAGATATGGCTAGATATATTAAGATCAAAGAGAGAAATAGACTGCAGAAGGTCAATAAAACCAAAAATGTTAGAAGTCTGATAAAACAAATGAATGCAGTAATTAGGACTGCCCATATAAATCCATGTGATATAATAGAAGTAAACAGAATATATTACTGTACTGCTAAATTAATAACAGATAAGGTTTTACCACAAGAACATAGGGTAGTGAGGGAAAGGAAGGGGAGAAGTCGAATACCATCATGGAAGTATTGAATAGAGAAAAATATAAAGTAATTAAGACAAGAAGTGTCACTCTTAGAAGACTAAAGAAGAGGGAATTGATCAACAAATACTAAGAGAGATAGATGTGATTAAAGCAATGCACAGTGTTAGAACAGATCAGGATCCATCATGCACTATCGCAAATAAACTAAAAATGTCAACACAGATGGAAAAACTTAGAAGATACTCAGATGCATAAGGGAAAAAGTACAAAATAAGCAATTTATCGATGATCCAAAAAAGTTTTACAAAGAATTGGGAAATAAGGTAAAAGGAATTTCAAAGACCACCAAAAAAGTAGTAGTAGATACATTCTGGAGAGGTATCTACGAAGATCATGTGGAACATAACATTTTGGAGTTATCTATGAAGATCCTGTGGAACATAACAAAGATGCTAAATGGATAGAAGAAGTAAAAGAAAGAATAAGAAGTTTAAAGGTGCAGGATATGAAATGGGATGAACTAACAGCCAGAGATTGAAACAAAGTTTAGAAAAGCCTCTAACTGGAAAATGGCCCAGATGCAGCACCTAACTTTTGGTTAAAAGTATTACTTCTTTGCACAAAGATTTAGCTATGAGTAAGAACTCCAGTGGCTCTACTTTATAGAGGCACTGAGGACTAATGTCAGGCAGCACGATGCCAGGGCACCTTTATGGGCTAGGCTTGTAAAGGCCCCAGGGCCATTAGCCTAGTACACACCTATGAACCTATTTATATACACACCCCAAACAGACTCAAGCCTGGCTAACAGGCAAAACAATGTTCCTACTTAAGAGTGAACCTGCAAGCTACACTAAAAATGACAGACCAATATCTTGACTTCCGATGATGCATAAACTATACGCAGGAATTGATGCTGACAGGGTTTATAGTCATTTAGAAGAAAACTTAATTATGGCAGTAGAACAAAAGGGCAATAAAAGTTAGTCATATGGAACAAAGGATCAGGTGTTGTTAAATAAAGCCATACTGGAGAACTATAAGAAGGGGAAGAATTTAAGTATGGCATGGATTGACTATAAAAAAGCATTTGATAGTATCCCACATTGATGGATAAAAGAGTGCTTAAAAATACATACGATACACCCTACACTGATTGACTACATTACGGTGACCATGACTTTCCTGGTAGTCAGATGTCAGTAAGCAAATATGTTTGACCTTGTCCTTAGAAATGGGTTCCCTGCCTTAACCCCACTAATATACTATAATACAATACAATATACAACTTGTGACTGCAACTACCCAACTGAAAACCAAGAAAAAAGATTACACCCAGATAAGGAAATCTGTGAAAATAACTGGCCACCCCCACCACAATAAAAATAATCAGACTTAAAAAATACGAAAGCAAAATTACTGTTCATTAACTACTTCATACTGCTCAATGTTCCCTGATTTAGCCTCATATTGTTACCCTTCTCCTTATGAAATGTTTTGAATTTCTGTTAAATCACTGAAGATTACAGTCAGTTTGTAATGTCAGACAGTTTGAGTTTCATACTTCTTGGTCTTTAGGACATCCATGTTCAAAATCCAGTTGTTCTACTTACATGTATTAGAGTAATATTTTAAAGTTATATATAATTTTGGACTTGTAAAGACTTAGGTGGTCCATGGTCTAGTATAAACCTATGAGTCTACTAGTTATGCACAAATCATGGCACAGCAGTACACTAAATGCATCATTCATACTTGTTTCTTCCTACAACATTTACTCCAAATTCAAGATTTGACATAAATAATGAACGAGAATTTACAGAATCTCATACATAAGAACATACAACTAACCTGTACCAGAATGTCTCACTGGAGCCATGTCCTTGTGAGAAGCAGAATGTTGTTTCAATTGAGCCAGCAGGTAAACTTACCCAGTATCTGAGCAACAGAACATGGCTATAATCACTGCCACATACAACACCAGGAGATGAAGTGACAACTCTGGTTTCACAACCCCTCAACAAAACTAATTCTAAACTTATTGTCACTATTCACAAAAGGAAAACACAGTAAGTATTGTATAAAAAATAAATAAGTAATAAGCCACATTAAAACCTTCAACAGTGACCATGTCTTCTCAGTTGAGCTAAAATCTTGCAAAAAGAACATGATACACCTCATAGAAAACCAGACTCCACAGCAATCAGTGAAAAAATAGCCAGTTAGCAATGGAGATTACACTCCTCCATCAACACAAACACACACTAAAATTACTGCACACAGAGAGTGCAGGAAAAGTAGCAACCTGTAAAGAATTAAACCTATAATACAAAGCTTTACACTATATAAACCATGCAACTAGGAAACAAGAAGTACATCATATACATAGTGTCCACTTGAATTCCTCCAGTAGTGAAAACAAAACACGAGAGATGACATCATTTGCATACAGTTTAAATCAGAATCTCCCAAACATAAAAATGTTCACTTACTTGTAATGTCCATGTGTGTAATCTAAACAAGTTCCATTAATTCTTCGAGCGGCCATCTCCTACAATGCTGACTGCTTCTCCAGATGGCTTGCACAGACTCTACAGAACAGCATAACCAGCAGAATATTGCCATTATCTGTAAAACTTACTCCAAATTTCAAGTCACTTACAGCAAATCATGACAGTCATTTATAATCCCACTGTCACCAAACACAAAAAGTAAAATTCTTAAAAAACAGTAGTAATTTAATAAAAAAAAATGTCTGCACTAACCTCTTGTCCAGCCTTCCCTTATGACTGTGAGTTCCACAACTAAGCAGAATTCTATAGACAGCAACACATATTGTTTCATAAAACAGCATACCCACCCCCAATCAATTAAGCCAAGTCTTGTCTCTCCACATGATGCACCTAGACAATGTCTGACTTTACTACTTTGTAATGAATGCATGAATAGATTACACTGGTTAACACATTTAGATAAATGAATACATTGAAATGTGTAAGATATTTTTTAACAGCTCAGCATTTAAATGTCTCCTTCAATGAAATGAAATATAATACCAAGCCAGAAACCAATGCACTTAGCACCTCATCAAGGTGGATATGACCATTTTAGCCTCTGATGGCACCCATTGTTTAACCCATTATGTCCAAGATCAGAAACAATTAACAGAAAGCCAAGTATGTCTATAGCAATTTTAGAATAATTAACATACGAACCAATTGACTCAGGCATCTCTTAATACAAATTGAAAATGATGTAACTATTTTTTATATATTTAGTCAATGTGTTAATTAATGTAACAAACTTTAAGAAACTGAATTTTCAGTGGAGATTGATATCTGCAGAAAATGATAATAAAGCTACATATACAGTTGTAAGAGCCCTGTTCATAGGCTTGTAACACAAGTGGAACAGATGTAAAAAAAATAATTTCAGTGAAAATCAGGGGAACCACAAATATCTGTCAGCATGCAAGGATATGGTTAACAGACCATGCTGCTTTACCAGGGAAGGGCTGCACCACTCCACTCTAGGCTTTCAGATATTAGCTAAAACATTGTTCTCCATTCATAGTGCTTTTTTTAGGTAATACCACACTTAAAAGTTCTGAAATAGCAAATCAAAACCAAGAAAATCTAAAAGTATTACTGCTCAGTGCTAGAAGTCTTAACAAAAATCTCACTCTGTAGAAGGTCTCTTCACCCTAGAGAATGCTGTTGTTTGTGTTGTCACTGAGACATGGTTTAACGATGTGTACAGCACACTGACAGTGCAAGGTTATAATGCCTTCTACATATTTAGACCAGCTACTACACTGACGGGCACATTTAATCAAAAATAAATATACTTCAAGGCTTACAGCTTTTCCACACTGAAATCACCATAGGCAAAACCACTTCCTTGCAAGATACTCTAAGACAAAGGAAACCCATGCGATATATTTAAACTTACTGGAAGCAATCACCATCCAAACTAATACGATATTCACGGGCAACTTAAACTACCTCACTATTAACTGGGAATCATACCTGACACCAAACATAAAGGCACAGAGACTCTTGGATTTTTGTAAACAAAAACTCCCTGGACCAGTACACACACACATGTGTGTGTGTGTGTGTGTATATATATATATATATATATATATATATATATATATATATATATATATATATATATATATATATATATATATATATATATGAAACAAAAACCTAAACTAATGTCTTTCAGCTTTTCCTGGTTAGGGGTAGCCACAGCGGAATTCTGGTCCGCTAATGATTGGTAGTGGATTTTTACTGTGCCGAGTTGCTAGCCCAATGCCCAACCTTCAAAGAAGGTACACCCATTCACGCACATACCTACCTGCATGTCTTTAAGCATCACTCGACCATGGAGAGGACATGCAGACTCCACACAGAAGGCGCTCCAGCTGAGAATCGAACAGGAGAACCTCTTGCTGTGAGGCAACAATGCTAACTGCTGCGGCTCATATGAAACAAAACCCTAAGCTACTCATATGGGTAACTTAATTATCCCAACTTGCATTTATTCTAACTGTATAAACCTTTTTTAGCTAGTCTAATCTATCATCGGGCTCAGATTTTTCACCATACCCTCTCTGTTAACAACTACAATGCTTGCACAGTATGTATTATGTTGTGCCGTTGTATTGAATTACTATATGTTATATATTATATGTACACTGTAGGTTGTATATTATAAGTACTTAAGTACTGTGTATTTATATGTACTGTGTATTTTAGTGTGGAGCTTTTCTCCCAGGGCCTCCAGTGAAAATGGGCTCAGCATGGCTCAGTGGAGAACACTGGTAAACAAATACATAAATAACTAAATACATAACTAATAAGTAACTAACTAAAGAAATAACTAAATAAAGTTATAAAAAAGTAAAGAAATAAATGCACGTGTATACACACACACACACACACACACACACACACACACACACACACGTATTATACCTCTCAACCTCAACCTCTCAAACCAGACAAGGCTATAAATAACAGTATGATAAAGGCCCAAAAATTGGGAATATTTTTAATTATTGCTTTTACAAACTTAGAAAGTTGATAGAACAAGAGGTTTTACATTAGCAATATTTTTATAAAGGATATGAAGACTTTAGTCTCAAAAGTCTACCCTTTCTAACTACTGTTTAATGATTTGCCACTGTTTTGCCAGAAAACCACAATTTTATGACACACACACTAAAACATGAGGTCAAAATCTGATATATATATGGGTCCCATTCGGTAGATCAAACTTTTAAATGTTCGAAGATGATATGGCCGAGACCATAACCTTGAACATTTAAAAGTTCGAATGGACTGAATGGAGATCCGCATACAGAGCGGGACGGGAAGATTTTCCATTTCTGCAATGTAGTATGATCTCGGAGTTGGTGTATTTAAGTAAGGGGGTGTGGGGGTTGCAGAGGGGCATAGCCCCCCTGCTACAACAGTTTAATTTTTTTTTTTTTTTTTTTTACTTCACTGTTTGAACTATTACAAGTTCAAACATATGGTCTCGGCCATATTTGGTTTGAACTTGTAATATGTTTGATCTACTGAAGTACATCTATATATATATATATATATATATATATATATATATATACACACACACACACATCTATTTTAAAACAACAAATTAATGTCGACTTGACCTGCGGTGGTGGTGCTGCGGTAGCGTTGTCACCTCACAGTAAGACGCTGTCCAGTTCGATTCTCAGCTAGAGCGTCTTCTGCATGGAGACATGTGTGAATGGGCGTACCTTCATTGAAGGTTGTGCATCAGAGCTGGTAACTCGGCATGTAAAAATCAACTACCAATCATTAGTGGACCAGAGTTCCGCTGTGGCGACCCCTAACTGGGAAAAGCCGAAAGACACAAACAAAATTAATGTCGACTTGCATAACATTGAGATGAAAGCCAAGAATGTACTGAGATCTCAGAATCGGTATATTTAGTTAGGGGGAGGCTGAGAGGTGTGGAAGCAAAACTCCCCACTTGGGTGGGTTTTATTTGCGTCAGTTTGTTTTTTATGTACTGTTGCCCAAGAGTTTACTTGCATGGTGGAAACATACGATGATGTGAATGTTCGCTAATGTAAAGTTTTGTTTTTTGTTTCTATGTTCTGCAAGTCGACATTATGGGACTACTCTGTTTTAAAGTAGATCCACACACACATATATATATATATATATATATATATATATATATATATATATATATATATATATATATATATATGTATGTATATCTAGTTTCTAAATATGTACATGTGTGTGTGTATGTGTGTGTATATATATATCTATGTCTACTTCTGTTTGTCAAAAACACAGTTTATCAACAAACAGAAGGCCGAGCCCACTTAAGTGAAACTGCCCTGCAAAGAAAGTGCACTTTCATGAAAGCCGATTCACCGAAGCATGGTACAGTGGGGATAAGGAAGTATATCCTTTTCCCCACTGTAGTGCAATGTTGGAGTTAGTATATTTAAGTAGCAGGGGCTTGCCACACCTGGAAAACTGTGTTTTCAATGATTATTTTTTTAATTTTTCCTATTCGGTGAATCTGCTTTCGCGAAAGTGCACTTTTGTTTAAGTGCCCTTTCGCGGAAGTGGGGTCGCACTTTTCTTTTTCGAGATAATGTAATTTCAATAAAGAAAAGTAGACCCTATATATATATGTACTGTATATACACACATGTACGTATTTATATACTATATATATATATATATATATATATATATATATATAAAAACACATTATATTATATACATTATATGTATAGCAGACACACAACATGCACATACAAATGAATAGATCATTTCTTTGGGCAGCCTGTACATTTCTGCCCACAAATAACCCTAGTGTCATGCCAGTGCCTAAAAAAGTGCCAGCAAGAGAAGAAAAAAATGTACTGAAAACTATGAGCTTCTGCTTCTGTTTTATGTGTGCTTTGAGCTCAACTGTTCTATACAGGCAATCTTGAGACTGGTTGCCTAAAACAGCTGATCTCAGTGCACAGTGGTTCCTTCACGACATAATGGGATCTTCAGCTGCCATTCACTGTCACTTGCAACCCTGATCAGCATAATAATAAAATGAAAAAAAATGGATCACTTGGTTGGGCAATGTGTACTGTTGCCATTGCCCAGGAATATACCAACTTTCCTGTAAGCTGAAAGAGAAAAGACTATCCCTGAACATCGGGGAGCTTTTGCTTACATTAACAACTTTAGTGAAAGAGTTATTTGGTTTGCTCTTCCTACCCAACTGCAATTGATATACAAATAAATAAATAAAATTTCCAAGGATGTTTTTGAAAATTCACATGAACCACTGCAACAATTGTTCATTTTAATAGGGGATCAAAAACAGGAATGGAGTAAGGTGTGCAAAGAAAAACGATATATGGACAGGAACTGAAAGTGATGTCACAAAGGAGGAAGTAGTTAATAATGTGGGTGGCAACATTAACACATTTGTCTGAGGCAACAATCTCTAGTAAGAACTTCTATACTATCCCTTTGAAGTATTCCAAGTTGCTTCACACATTTCACACTATCCCTGCAAATCCAAAAGAAAGAACAAGCAACAGCAGGCTGCAAGTCATCTTTCTCAACAGCAGCCGCAGTGATTACAGCTAATTTAGCTATGCATATCTTGGATATCTAAAAATGTAATTGGTCTTACTTCACACAGATGCACTAGTCCTGAAAGCCTGATAGTGACTGTTTGAACTCAGCAAAACAGAAGTGATTAGTTACTTTCAGTGCTCAGCTACAACCTCCTCTCAGCACTTCTATCTACTTTTATGTGCACTTCAGACATTCGTGATAACAACAATGGCCGTGTATTATATTACATATCTGTGAACTTCTACATATGCACTAGTTATACATTAAAGTATTCCAGTTACTTCACGGAAATCATGTTAATCCTGCAAATGCAAACTAGTGCTGTAATGCCAGATAGTGACTGTTTAAATGGAGAAAACAAAAGGGTCATTTACCTTCTACAGAGAGCCAACTCCCCAGCAGTTATAGCTAAAACTGACAGCCATGTATTGTGTTTGGCAAAACTTAGACACCCCACAGGATGCACAATAGCAAACCTTGCCCCTGCTGTTTAATCATTACTTTTGTGAAAAGACAAAAGCTATAAAAGTCATTCAGGGTGGCTACTGCCTCCACCCCACCACAATATTGCATGGCTCTTTAAAGGTGTTAGTAGCACTCAACCTTTTATTTATGGCAGGAGGCAAAAGGTGGGCAGCAGCCCACTTACTGCATGTAGGCATTCCTCTTTTACCATCAGTCATTCAAAGCCACTACATACTCACACACATACCTGGATGTGGACATACACACACACACATACACTGCATGCTTACCTACAGACAAACTGGAGAAACATCACCATTAAATATATTTGGGGTGTTAAAAGAAGCCAAAAGTACCTCGATAAAATCCACAGAGAGATGTAGTGACAGGGTGGACGCGCAGGCTTCATAAGGAAGGAGCCATAGCCAACTACTCAACTAGAAAGCCAAACACTGTTCGATGGCAGTGCTACTCACTGTTCTTCTATGTCAGAGATCAGTTGCCCTCACACACATCCTCCCTGACCACCAAAGACAACTGTTTATTGTATGCACTTGCAGTGCTGATGTTTGACAATGACTGAAATTAGAAGAAATTATAGCCAACTTGTTAGTCTTATATAGAGTGCAAAACCACCACTCATACAAGTATAAGCATAAATCACAGCAGTGAGCAGATAACATTTTACACTGATTTCAGAAAATGCAGCACATGACCCGACACTGGCCATTACATGCCAGATTATTGAATGTTTAATATTAATTAAACAACAGCAGGGGTAAGGCATATTTATCCACAGCTAGCCTCTACACTCTTAACTTTATACTGACCATGCATACCTTACATGTCCAACTGCAATAAAAGTGTCCATAGTAAAGTATTCCAAATTGCATTAAACAAATGCATGCTAAACCTGTAATGCCAGTTAAATGACTGCTTAACTTGATTATACATACATACAAATATTTCAAGCACGGGCATTAATGCCCTTCTAGCTTGCCAATATACCAAAACACTTGTTCCCATAATAAGTATCCAGGCTGTTCTTCAAAATATCTAAACTAGTACTTACTTTAATGTAATTTGGTAGTCTGTTCCAAGCATCAGCTACTCTGTCAGAGAACCAGTTAGTACACTTCTCATTCCTATAGAATCTTCTACATAGATTGTCTGATGACGTTGAGTACTTTTTGTTAACCCCAAACATTCCCAGATGTAGTTGTCACTAAATGCCCTATATACCTGAATAAGATCTCCTCTTAGATATCTGTAAGAGATACCATAGTGCCTTTTCAGGCAAATACCACCCTAAACCTACCAACACCCTAAAACAAAAAAAAAAAAAAAAAAGGAAAAATGCTGCTGCTCAATGCTCCTCATCTCAGATGCACGAATCTCAATTCCCTTCTTGGAGAACATCGAAACATCGACTGCTGTGACAGAAGAGAAACCTGGTTCAACTGAGAGCAGAACCCCCCACTAACAGGTCCTTTTCATATCATACCCGCCCCCAAAATCCCCACAAACACAAAGAAAGGAGAGGGTGTCAAGGACACCCACCACACCACACACACCAAGGTTCAGGGCAACGCGACGATGCATCTGAGACCATCCAGGTAATTAACTAACCATAGGCAAGACTGCTCTGCAATTTGTAGCATGTTACAGCTCACTCTCCTCAAACTCAGGACCCCCATGGCCCCCCTGAAAAAATTGGGGGGATAAATGTATCCAAAACACCATCAATACTAGTGACTTCAACTACCCCTATAGACTGGGAACAACACTACTCAAGCCGAACACTCTAACAAAAGATTCCTGGGTAACAACTAGTCACCATCCCCACAGGGGTGAAAACATATGATCTCATCATCACGAACATGGGATCAAAAATGTTCAACACCGAGTATATCCCTCACTGGTGAGATCAGATCATAAACTAATCCAAAAAACCAAAGAAAAAAACTTCAAACGATTTCAAACTTCTAAAAAACAAAACTAGTGTCCCTTCCTTTAAGGCCCTGAGCCAGTGGTAACTCAAAAATCTGAATCACAAATGCCTTCCCTACCAGCACCTACAGGACTGCATGGATCAGGCAATCCCAAAAAAAAAAAGAAGACTCTCTACCCAAAAGGCAAGCAGTCAGTCTGGTGGACCCAGCCATAAACAAGCTCTACAACAAAAGGAGAAGCTACTACAGATAGAGCAAAATCCTTGAAAGGTAAGACACCTTTGATCATTATAGGCCTTCTTTAGCTATGTTAGAAACCCTAGGAGGGAACTCCCAGATATGCTCAGAATTAGTACAGTCAGTGCAAACTTTCTCCCCCCCCAAAAGGAGAGATATCTATTCCAGAGGATTGTAGCCCCCAAACATCTCGCCCTAAGGCAAAAACACAGCATCCCAGGAATCGTACGTGCAAAAGTGCGGGCGGCGCCACTGTGGTCCCTTTCATAAAGGCGGTGCCTCCAAATTACCCTGGAAAAGCTTGACAAGCCTGTAAAGCCTTATCTGCATGGGGATGGAGATGGATATCATACATAAAGACAGACATAGGGAACTTGCAGACTTTGGATCCTTTCCATTTTGTTTTTGTCAAAGGCAGATCCTGCCTCTTAAACTGTGTTTTTTTTCGAGAGACAGCCACCAAGGCCATGAGAGATGAAAGGTCCATACAGCAGCCCACCCTCGACCTGGCAGGGGCCTACACACAATACCCCACTCAGGTATCAAAAAAAACTCATCAGCTTGAATGTAAACCCATACATCACATCAAGTTGCTGCCATGTGTCAAGACTCAAAAAGCTCACAAGAGTGGTGTCCCACACAGTCAGTCAGTCCTGGCTCTTTGTTGGCATCTCTTTTTTCTAAGTACAAACACACAGAGGGTTAGGTGGGCTGACAAAGTTTGCAGATGACTGCAAAACTGGCGCCATATAGAAAACATCTGACACACAATATCTCTCCAGAAGGGCCTTCATGTTGCTAAAGTTAAAAAACCTTCTATCGCCAACCTGATCATCACATGATCTACATCTAGATAGATCAAGGGAGGTCAGTTCCCCACTCATCACTCACTCATTAGACCCTTTGAGTGATATAATGCCCCGTTCGAATGTATCTGAGACACCTGATGCAGCAGCAAAGGCCCCAAAAGTTCCTTTCCAAAAGGATAGATAAAGGGTAAAATATGTCTTATGCTGCCTGACTGAAGAAGAACTCAGCTTTTATCAGTCTCCTACCACCGCTCCAGAGGGTGACCTGTGCCTGACATATAAGGCCATGTCAAACCCAGATTTGATGAATATTCACCAAAAAATCTAGATCAGATCCTCCCCACAACCACAAGAGGGAAACTAACCCTTTATTATAAATATATAGAGCGTGCTGGGGGACAGATTCACCCCAGAGAGACCTGCTGTGTGGAACAAAATCGGTACACATGGAGGCAGCTGGGCAGATAGCCTAGTATGAACCTATGAACCTATGAACCTATGAACCATACAAGTTCAGATATTTGTCTTTCATAATAACTTAAACTTTCACATCCATAAACTCTTGGTATAGTTCTGTTGTACTCTTTCCAGTTTACTTATGCTTGTTTTCTTACAGGGTTTCCATATTGTTACTCCATACTCAAGTTTGGGTATAATGTAACTAACAAACAATGACTTCTTTATTTTTGATTTCCTTGACTTTATAAATCTTTTTATACAACCTATAGTTCTATAACTATCATTAACCAATTGATTGATATGATTCGAAAAACTCATAACTGAATCTACCCATATACCCAGGACATTAAATGAGTCTACAGTTTCAATCACTGTATCCTGTACTAAATATTCACCTTTCAGTTTATGCCTACCAAATCTTATGCACTTAGTTTTTGATGTATTTATCATCATATTATTTTCCTGTACCCAAATGGTCAATTTAGTCAAGTTATTTTCCAGACATGGCTTATCTGTAACACATGTAATCAGTTTACCCAATTTCATGTCATCTGAATATAGGCTGCAGAACACCTCAGATAAAAAAGCTAGGTCTGAATGATACAATCTAAATGTAGGGTTACCCCACTTTCTGAGGTGGGGACAGTCCCTTTTTGTTCAGTTGTGACAAAACAAAAAAAAAAAAAAAATGGCAATGTTTTAGATTTTAGACAAAAATTATATTTATATATAATATGTAAATAATTAAATAGTTATTATTGTATCTAAAATACCTAAATGTTATAAGAAGAAGAAAGCAACTAAAAAATGCTACAATAATAAGCTTTTATTTTTTAAAAAAAAGTTAAGTATCCTCCTTTACTGACCGTGTGGGGTGTGTGTCGGCCTGTAAAATATGATGTTTGTACCAAAAATGTCCAACCCTATGCATAAGGGTGCAGGACAGAGCCCTGTGGGACACCCTAACTGTAGCTAAGGATTTTGACTGTCCAGTTGCTGTATGATACTTGCCATGTCCTATTTGTAATCCATCCAGCTATTCATCTTATCAAGAGTACATCAATACCTAGTTGTACTAATTTATTGATCAGTTTTATGTGTATGACCCTGTGAAATGGTGAAGCTAAATCTATATAAATTACATCACAGCACAATTTTTCATTCATAGCTGTTATTATATTGTTATAGAACATCATGTTACAGGTGGTAATAGAGCTGTTTTCAACATATATGAGCTGATATATGGTTTGAAGTCCCAACCTATCCATTTCTGACAATAGCTTATTCAGTATTACCTTCTCCTTTATTTTCCACAACATGAAACCTTTTACCGCAATTATGGGTCTAAAAACAGAACTGCAACCGCGGCATTATTTCAAATGGCGGATGTTTGAAATATCTTAGAATTTTAATCATTTATAATATCTATCCCACCTTACATTTCTTAACTGCTTTGTCCTATTTATGGACATTTTTTTATTCTTTTATTAACAGAGAAGCAGAAATCTGATAATGTTTCCTGCTTTCAACTTCACCAGTTAATGTTTCTGTCGGGATCAGCTGCTGCACATGATTATCTCTCTTTCTCTCTCACACACACACACACACACACACACACACACACACACACACACACATTAAAAAATAAATAAATGAAATTAAAATGGAATCGATGAAGTGGTAGTGGTATACTTGTAATTATACACAGTGTATAAAATCACAGAATGCTGGGGATTAGCTATCGTTAACTGTTTAACATATTAGTGCTTACAAATGCAGCAAACCTTTAAATCAGAGAAGTTCATTTCATGCTAGTTTAGTGGTTGTTTTCTCCGCAAATCGGCATTTTTTTCTCCACACATTTGTAAATGACAGCTTAGAAAAAAAAACAGGGTGAACTGGCATTCTACAATGCATGCTCTATGTATGCACTTATGGACTTGTATACAATGCTAATTCACTCTGAAAGTTAATGGAGCAATAAGTTTTGTATCATGCTTGCATGGTCTAGTCTAGGTAACTTTGCAAGGATGGCCAATAATTATTAAAAAAATGCTTGAGACATAAAAGCAAGATGCAGTCTGTCGGAACTAGATCTACATTGTTTGAGTTTGCAAATAGGAACCAAAACCTGACCGGGACTGAATGCGTAAAGTTAATAGATATGTGGGCAGGAATAGCCAGTGATGTCACAAAGTGGGAGGCAGTTAACTAAAGGGGGTGGTAATGTTTTTATTTTGGTCCGAGGCAAGGAGCTCTATTTAGAAAGGAGATAGTGTCCCTTTAAATCCAGATTCTGTCAATGTTCATAGGTTTGTTGGTATTTACTAGATATGCTTTCCAGAATGACCATTGATGAGCCTAACCCAAATTTTCAGTCTCTCTCTCTCCCAAGTAATGTCTGGTTAAATGACTTGCTCAAGCTCACACAATAGACAAATGGAGGCTGAAGGAATCCAACTCTCTACCACAGGAAATAATTTGTTAACAACACATAGACTTAAACTTTTGCTGACAATGCCAAATGGAAGTCAAGACTGGAGAATTTTCATAAAAGCATGTTGAACTTGCAATGAATGCCATGATCCCAGTTGGCATCATGTACTGTTTCTAGGCTAGTGGATTCAGTTTTACCTCACAGACACTCTACCACCTGATTGCCAGATAAAGACTTCCGGGAGACAGTGTGCAATCAATCAGTTTACCAACATGGCAGCAACTTTCAATAATATAGCATCATGCAACATCCTGCACATACTCTGGCTTTATGGAATAGAGAGAGACACTGCATTTTAAAATAAAAAGTGATTGTGGTACTGCATTGTCCTGTCACAGTATTTAAGCTGTTCCCCAACAACAAGCTGACCTAAGTGTCCACTGACTTCTTCATAATGTAGTATTAAAAAATGGTGTACATGGCTTCAGAAATTCCTAACATGACCTACCCTTCCTGTACAGATTGCTGGTTTGGAAGCAATAAGGGGAATCAGGAATGAATGTGTCAATCATAACATATCCCCAGAGAAGAATTAGAGAATATTGAACTTGGCATTATAATTGAACATTTACGTAGTTGACAAAAAAGGCCGATTGCTTTACTTTGGGCTTCTCACAGGCCATAAAAATCCATTAACAGCAAACATTTTCATTTATAGCTTGTGATATGTCTTATTATAATGAAATGGGATATTTAAACTGTTCTTTAAACTGCAAAACAAGAACAGCTAGGAAATTAGAAGTAAATGTTTCTGATCGAAGTGAAATATGAAGCAATGTAGAAATGCCAGTAACTGACACCCTAGCCCACAACAGCAAAGTTTGAAAGGTAATTCAAAGCTGTACTCATTGTTATATAAATGTGTTTTTTGGCTGTCATTCAAGTAAAATGCTATGTAGTTGCAATTTCATTACAGTATAACTCAATACATGGAAGCCTATTCATAGCTAAATAATTTTAGTAGTGGAAGTCTTTCATCATACGGATCCAAAATTTGAGAAAGTTCTGTTGTCCTTACTATTCCTTAGAGAAAGCAAAGGCTGCAGAATCCATTTGCTGTACATGTGTTCCTTTAAATTGTTTGTTGGAGCATAAGTAACAAAACAAAAAAGGAAAAAATTCTATGATTTAGTCTAAGAGCCTATAGCTGATGATGCCACAATTGAATTCACTCTACTTTGCCAAATATGAAAGATCACCAATAGCTTTGGTAAATCCACCTCACATCCGAGAACCTCATGTACACCAACAGAGACTCACAGGAAGAACTAGTACATAAACCACAGCAGATGTGAGAGGGTAGCTGTCCATGGCATGAAATTATCAGACTCCCTGAAATTAATGTCCTTGCTATTTAAGAAAAATTAAAAATAAAAACTCTTAAACTTAGAATTAAAAGCAACAGTAAAAAACAGTCCAAAACTTCAGATGTTAATTCCTCTTCAATAAAAGTACTGAAGAAATAAACTCGAGCAGACTTGGTTACTGGAATAACTCAGCTTTTATTCATGATCACCCCTTTTTATCACCAACTGGACTTTATCAGTTCAACTTTCCAATAACATCTGTACCCTTGGAAAAATAAATATATACTTAATGAAACAAAGGATTGTAAATCATGATTGACAAGCTCATGCATAGTAAGTAACTCATGACAAGTTAGCCTACCAGTATAAGCAAGTCTGATGTAAGCAAGAGCCACTTTACAGCCCCACAGGGATGAGTCAGAACTAAAGGGCCCAAAACCAAAGTCAATCCTGAACCTCAGATCCACTGAGATACATTCTCTAGGTTGGTAATACTAAAAAGACCACATGCCTATATGAACAAAAGTAAGTCCGCACGTCCTAACCATAGGGGACTAGAGTACAAATCAGGTAAACCAGGTGGCAAAAAATGAAGGTAATTAATCCTAAAGGAAACATGCACTGAAAATAAAATAGAAAAATAATATGCACAAGAAAATAACCAAACTGTAAATGTACAGCTCAGGACTAGAATCTGGGACCAGATAGGAGTACAAATAATGTCCCAATCCTTACAACTAACATCAAAACAACCACTCTGAAAAAATAAAATAAAAAATCCCACTACTGAAGTAGTAGTCATTGGTAACATAAAAATCAAAACAAGAAACATAATCCAAAAGGAATCAGAAGGACTGTGGGTCCAGACCCTAAACTGTCTAAAAATCAGTAGTACAATCTAGGCTAAAATAAAAAATATTAATAAAACAAAGTCTGAATAAACTGGAGTGCACAATTAGTTCTACGTCCTAGTCTGCAGACAAAAATAACATATAACAAAACTCCCTTCACTAAAGGCCATTTATCACCAAAGTGACAACAAGCCCCTTGTAAAAGGAGATGCTCAATTAAATTGCTGCCATACTGGCTTTCAGGTAGAAGTACCCTGCTACTGTCTTCTGGAAGTATACTAAAGCTCAGAGTCCCACTCACTGCCTACCTGTGGGTGTGATGGACCAATCGCCTGACAGGACAGGGAATGCCTTGCAGACCCACAGACAGTATCCTTTCAGTTTTCTGGTGCCATATTAAGAGAAGAATCTCTTGGAAGACTGCTGCTTAATCTGGATCCCTTCAGCTGCTGAGCTAAGAAAACATTTTGGGTTTTATTTTCCCCCTTTGCTTTTTTTTTTTTTTTTAATTATTCAGTGCTTGAGTCACAACGTACGACAGTTATTTCCATTCTAACTGGAAATTTTGTATATGCATGGGTTTTTACTTTACATGTACAGTATAAGGCTTATTCTGTTTATTATAAACTCATTGTTGGTTTCTGGGTTTTTATCCCTTCGTGTGTATTTTATTGGTGATTGTGAAAGTTTAATTTAGTTTCTGTAGTGAGGCCATTTTACTACAGATCCTCTAATCAACTTCTGCTTTTAGAGCAACAATTTAATTGTGCCTGTTGTTTCTGTTAATTAAAAGCTTAATTTGGAAGTGTTGACATGAAAACTTGCTGATATTGCAGTTTATTCCTTGGTGCTAGGATCAGTTGACGTGATTGAGCAGGATTATAGCATTTTAAACACTTTTTTAATTTAAATCATGATTTTGTTGCCATTTTGTACATTTAACATTTTTAATGAGATTTTTTCACATATTTATGCTTTCTTTCTTGTCTAAAAAGTTTTTCTGCTATTTCTACTTTTCTTTAATTTAAAAAAAAAATTGGCATGTATTTTATACTCTGAACTGTGTTTCTGAAACTACTGTCATTTTATTCAGTGCAGTATTCATAATAGTATCCCTGCAGAAATAGACTTCAGATTGTTGTTTAGAGGGAGAATAGTGGGATATGGTCATTTTTTATGGGGCTGACTGTACAACCATTCTTGGTATTGCTCAGGTAATTTGTTCCCCCCTGACTTGATGGGCTCGGATAGGGTGCTCCCCAACCATCTACCACTTGTGCACCTAAAAAAGTAGCAGTAAATCAAAAAATATGCCTCAGCCTATGGCTTGCGAGTTCACAGTAGTCTTGGGCAGGCTATTTGACCAGTTTCCATCTTGTGCCTCCAAGTCCCCAAGTGTGGTGGTAGTATCACAACTGTGAGTGACACAAGGGTCATACACAGCCTCTGGGGCTGTACCACTGCCTGATTTAGGAGAACCAAACCTTTTAGGTGTAGTGAAAGTCAGGAATACAAAATATGTGGCCAGTGTTGATACATCTCCCCCCCAGGGATTCTCTCACTAGTGTAGTGCATGATGCAAAAAAGAGACAGATAACCCACCAAGTTGCACGGCAACAGTCTCCAACTGTGTTTTTACCTTTCCAGATCATTATAGCTAGATCTGTTATTCAGGTTGTTGATTACATGGGGCAAACTTGGGTTTCCCAAATTCTGGGTAGATTTAAGGATGTATTCAATTAAGAAATCATCGGTTGCCCCCAAGGTCAGCAGGGTATACGATCTTTTGGAAGATGAATCCCTGGATGTGACAACCTTTCCTCTGTTGATCTCAGCACTTGAGCATGTTTTTAAGAAATCTTGCAATTCTCTTCTGCTGAACAAGTCTCTGTCTAAAAAAGGTGTGTAAAAATTCAGGGTTACTTGGCTGTGGTTGGCCTCCACGCCGTCTTATCTGTGGACCCTGCTTTTGTGTCCCCAGCAACCTTTGTCAATAAAAAGGCTATGTCTTCCTCAAACCCAGTCCCTCAAGATAAACTAGTTAAGTGGCCAGAATCTCAGGGGACAAAAGGTGGCACAGTCCAGCATGGTAGCTTTAACATTTAACTACCAGTGTGTTTTATGTGGAAGCTTGTGTTCAGGTGTATGTATAGTTTAGACGAGTTTACTGCATTACCTGCTGAGCAGAATGACTATGTGAAAGCAATTGTTTCTAATGTTTCTCAAGTATCTAAACATGCTTTAAAAAGTTCCCTAAAGGTGGCCAATACTGTTTCTAGAAATGCAGTGACATCAGATATGGTAAGGATGTTTGCTTGGTTGCGCAGCCAAAACTTTAGTTAAGAAATGAGATTACAAGTGCTCCACATGATTCTGAATGTGTGTTTGTTAAAGCAGCTAACCAGATACTAAAACAATAGGATGACAGAGGTAAACTGATGTGAGAGGTATCTAAAATGTTCCATATTTCTGTTCCATAATCCCAAGTTTCCCCAATAAGCAGCATAGTTTTTGTTGGCCCAACAAACAAAACTCTTAGGCGAACAAAAACCAAGGCACCAAAAGGAAATGGCAGGATGAGAACAATGCCAAACCTAACAAGAGGGATTCCTTTCCCAAGAACGATAACTCCCTTGCAACCTATGACTGTGCTGAGTCTTGGAACCTGTCATTCCCAGGTTCCCCTATGGATGCCCCATCTTGAAAGTTAAATGTCATCAAGGCAGCCTGGCCATCAGTAGTTTACAGCAAATGGGTGCTCAACATCGTAAGCAGAGTTTACATGAGGCAGTGGAAGGAACAGCCACCACCATTCAGTGGGGTTCCCCCTCAGCCACCGGACCAGACCTTATTCCCTCCCATACTCCAACAAGTGCTGGACTCGGGGCGGGGGTGGGGGGTCATAGAACCAGTCTCTCCTTCAATGAGAATAAAAGATTTATTCTCCAGAATTTTCCTGGTCCCCAAAAAGGAGTTCTTGTGGAGACCAATGTTGGATCTACCCTTTCTGAATGCTTTTATCCTGGCCCCCAAATTCAAGATGCTCACCCTGCAGACAGTGCTTCCTCTTCTGCTGGACCACTGCTTCATGGTAACCCTGGACTTGAAGGGCGCATATCATCATATCCCCATTGCTCATGTCTTCAAGATATATCCATGGATTGTTGAATCTGGTTTTCACTATCAATTCTCTGAATTACTGTTTGGGCTGTCCACTGTACTGTGAGTGTTTACAGAATGCCTGGCTGTAGTACTTGCTCACTGCTAGACTCTTGGCATTCACATTTTTCATTACTTGGAAGACTTGCTAATCTGTGGTGAATCTGTATGCAGGTGTCTGGAATTGTTAAAGGTCTTAACCTTACTTTTCCAGCTAGGGCTCAAGTTGAACCTTTGGAAGTCATGACTGACACCCTCACAAAGACTTCCCGGGGTGTTTAATTAGCACCAATAAAAAATTAGCCTTTCCTCCCAAACACCAGGTTTTGTCCTACCAGACAATGTTTCAAGAATTCTCCAGGAGTGAATGTTGCCTTAGCAAAAGAATTCCTAAAAATTCTTGGACTGATGACATCCATGATTCACATGAATCTCATGATACCACTGGCCCATCTCCACATGAAGAAAACTCAATGGTATGTATAAAATTGCTGGACAAAGCACTTGCAGTTCATGGAAGCCCATCAGGTGATAGTTACAGTGGTGAAAAACACAGCTGAGTATAAGTCCAAGACTTCCCTTCTTCCCACTTGTTCAAATGCAATCTGTCCAGTGAAATTCATCCAGCTTTGTTTGGGGTGATGGGTCAATGGGAGTGCAAGCGCAGGCCACATAGAGACCCAAGAATGCATGGAAGCACATCAATAACAAGGAAATGTTGCTAGTGATCCATGCCTTGAATGTTCTTTACCACCTATGGACTCCAGGTCCTCCTGTCAAGGTTACAGATAAAACCACAGTGATTTGGTACTGCAACAAAGAAGGGGATACAAAGTCTTACCCTATGTGCTAGTTGGCAGTGATAACACAGAGCTGACTTTATAACATTCATTGACTCTTCAGGCATCATACAGCTCATCAGAGCAAAATGTTGTGGCAGATGGGCTCAACAGGTCCTAGGTAGATCTGCACAAGTGACATCTCATAGCAGTGGTATCTCAAGATCTAGTCCAGATGTAGGTAACACCTGAAATAGATCTGTTATCTTCCTTTCAAAATAGACAACTAGAGAAATTCTGTTCCAGACATCCCTGCAGCCATGCTTGGAGGACAGATGCATTCTCATTCCCTTGGATGGGAATGTTTCTGCATGCATTTCCACCGATTCACAAGGTACTTCAGAAGATTCATAAAGGAATGCCAAAGATCATTGTGATGACCCCCTGTTGGCCCAGGAAGCCTTGGTTTCCCTTCTAATGGTAGAGGCAAAGGGCAATAACTACATACTTCCTCACACCCTATATTTGCTCATATGGTCTCAGGGATGACTGGTACACCCCATTTCAGAGCAACTATAACTGTCAGCCTGGATTATTCAGTGTTGACTTTATTTAGGTACTTGTGTAATGAGAATGTGCAACATGTTAAAGGAGGCCAGAAAAACTGCTACTTGAAAATCCTGTGTTTACATGCGGAAGAGGTTTTCTAAGTGGTGCCTAAATGGGAACAGAGTGTCCTTTGAGATTAACGTCTCTCTTGCCTTGAAATATTTGTGTGAGCTACTTCAGGATAGCTTATTGTATACATCCATTAAGGTGTATTAAGCAGCCATTTCTGCTTGTCTTGCAATGACTCTACCTCTTTCTCCTTCTCTTTTGGTAAAACAGTTCATGACAGGTGCATTGCATGTGAGACCCCCTTGCAAGCAAATGCCTCCTTGTTCTGAAAAAAATTACCTTACCCCTTTTAAACCACCTACTGTTCAGGCTGCTGCTAAGCTCCTAATGTGGAAAACAGTTTTGCTTACTACTCTGACATCAGCAAGGTGAGTGTCTGAGCTGCAAGCTCTCATGGTGGACAACCTTACCTTATTTTCTAAAGGGATCGGGTTGTATTACCCACTAACCCTTCTTTCATGCTGAAAGTGGTCTCAGATTTCACTCTCAGTAAGTCTGAACCTAAGAATAAATACATTCCTTGGATATGCACCAGCAGCTCAGGTGCTACCTTAACATAACAAAACCCTTCAGAATGCTGAAAGGCTTTTCATTTCTTATACAGGGGCAACAAATGGGTCAACCTTTCTCTAAGCAAACCATTGACAGTTGGTTGTCCTGTGGTATTGTTCTTTTGTTACATCCACCATGGCAAGGTGAGTCCTGGCAAGGTATAGATGCATTCCACCAGTGTCTTTTCCTCTTCAGTGGCATACTGGAAAGGAGTGGACTCAATGTATTCTATTGGCAGCAACTTGGTCCAAAGCACTGCAAGCTGGATGCCTTTTCTAGATCCAGTGCAGGCTTCACTAGGATCATTCTTAGGTGGTCTTGGACACTTATCCTTTCTTCTCCCAGGGTGGATAAGCCTTGGGACTCTACCTGAATGTCAGTAAGACAGTGCGTTAGTTGAACACAGTACAGTAGTGTAAGTCCCACTTACCTGTAACTGTAGGTGTTAATAGAACACACTACCTCACTGGCAGTACCCACCCACTATCCCCCCTTTTTGGATATTCATAGTTTGGTGTTTGGGTTGCTGTAGAGCACTGATCCATGGCCTTTATTGTTTTGCATATGTGGGTGTCTGTGTTGTTTTTGGTTTGGAACAGTAGGTGTCAGGACACTTTGTGTTCCCATCTTCTCTTCCTGCTGGATCCTAGAGAACTGAAAGGGTCCTGTCTGTAAAGCAGTCCCTGTATTGCCAGATGATTGGTCCCTCATACGCAGAGACAGGCAGTGGGAGGGAGTCTGAGCTTTAGTAGACTACCAGAAGAGGGTAGCAGGGTACTACTACCTGAATTCCAGTAAGCCAGTGCGTTCTAGAAACGCTTACTATTATAGGTAAGTAGGACTTACACAACTGTACGTTACTGTCTGTTTTGGCTTATTACTATGCATGAGTTTGCCAATCATGATTTAGGATTGTTTGTTTTTAAGTATATATTTAGTTTTCCGCTGGTAAAGCTGTTATTGAAAACTGGATCTGATGAAGTCCACTTGATGGATGAAAGCTCTTATCATTAATAAAAGCTATTATTCCAGTGACTAAATATTTTTATAGAAGATTAATTAATATCTAAAATTTTAGACTATAACTGTTGCTTTTAATTCTAAGTTTTAAGATCTTTTATTTTTCATTTTTCTTAAATAACAAGGAAGTGAAAGTAGTCTGCTGTTTTCATGCTGGGGACACCTATCTTCTTCCATATCTGCTATGGTTTATTTACTGTGCTTTACAACTTTGCACTGTTCAAAACAAAGTGCAGTCTAGAGGTGGTTATTTTATAGTGTGCATGTAAAAAAAGTCACTTTGCAGTTACTGTTCCCACTACTGTGTCAGTGGCAGAATAATTTTGGTATGCATGGGTGTCCATGTACAGATAACACCATCAAATGTGCCACTAAACTTTCTGGATCAGAGGTTACTTAAGAAATAAATCACATTTGTCCTGCTTCATGAAAGTGTCAAAATCAAAATGGTATCTGTGGGTTTGAATCCTGGACGGTATTCTTTATAGTGAGAAGTATTAGGTAAAGTACACCTTCAGTTTATTTACTGTCAGTTTGCTAACTTCAGTTTGACACACCATTGTTTGCTAGTCTGCACAATCCTTAAATTCAACCACAAAACACCACTGTTAATGACACTTGCATTATTATATGACTATTACCACAGGAAGCTGTTCTGTCTTAGGTAAAAATTATGCATTTATGGTATATAATTTTAAATAAATTTAAAACAAAAAAAAAAAAAAAATATATATATATATATATATATATATATATATATATATAATGTGTGTGTGTGTGTGTCCAGTCCCATCTTTTAAACTGATAATGCTTTCAGCCAGTGAGATATGCAATTTTGGCAAGGTATAAATCACTTAGGGCATGGAAGCAGTCAGGCACTGTACATCATGCTAAAGCATATTATTTTAGGGATGAATATAAATAACTAGACTTTGTTTACTGTTTAAAATACAGCACTTGGGAGAAAAAAACATCCAAATGTTCTTCCTCATAAATGGCTAACGTGTATGACTTTACTGCAGTTTGGTAACCTGTCAACAACCATATCTAAAAGCTTTTGCATCCTACACATGAAGCATTTAAAAAGTGTAATGTATTTAATTATTGAACTGGCTATTAATGCTGCATGAATTGTCATCTGCCAAGAGCTTGTCTCTTACTCTTTAATGTTTCAGAATGATCACACCTCATTAAATGTGAACTGGTGTGTGAAGGAGAGAGAGAGAGATCTGCATCCCATATGGCTGTGTGGCATATGCCAAGACCTTGGCATGATGGGCTGTTATGTTGTTGTCATTCCTTGGCATCTCCATACTAATTTAATGTTCTCTGATTTGGCATTCATTAAAATATACTGTGATTTCAGGCAATTTTTCTGTATATATAACTGTGGATGCAGAAAAGCACATTTGACTTTCAAAAGCTAATTTTTTATACTTTCTAAACATAGCTAGGGAATGAGATGTAGTGTATCAAATGAAAACAGTAATTTCACTTAATTGAAACTATGCCAGTAAGTTACAGCATCTGACAAAAAATGGTAGTATAAGGAAATGCTGAAGTGCCTGCAGTTAACATTAGATAGAATTTTGCTAAGCAGTTCAGTTTCTAGTGTAGAGCTTCCCTCGGTGTGTCAACTCTATAGGGTAATAATGACCTTAGAAGTTGCAACGTATACTTCATTCCTAAAGAATAAAACGCCATAAGATTTATAAAAGTGAATCACTTTTTAAATTACAAAGTTCTTGTCAAATGTATGCAAGAATGCATGGGACCTGTGGTATGGTAAATACTTGGGTGTTCCATAGCATCATGGGAGGTGTAGTTCTAGTTAATTTACCTTGGGTAAAGCCTTAGGCCCTAATATGGTGGACACCCATCTCAATATGGTTCAGTTTTGGTATACCTTTTAAACTGTATAATCAGGTTATGGAGGTTTACTGTTAAGAAAGTGCAGAACAGAAACAAAGAAGCAAGATTTGCCTGAAATAGGATAAGTGAAGTATAATACATTTTATGGTGGTGGCAGATACAACATTTGGCAAAGAACATGTCGATGAAAGAGCTTAAAGCAGTCAGACTATAACAAAATTGTAGTAGTACACCTGCTAACTACTGCTGCTACAACAAAATAAATCTGATATGTGAACATGACTACCTACATATTTTACTGGTCTTAGTGACCACATTTCTAAGTGAATATTCATACCCCACCACAGATAAGATATGCTGTGTGTTATCCATTGTTGACTTATTGAAAGTGTTGCCAACTATATCAACTGTATTAAGTAGCAGTGCAAGTCACAGAACTTCAAAAGTCCCCAAACAACACAACAGCTTTACTCTTACTTTGGCACAAAATAAGATCAATTTGACTATTTTCACTTTACAAAAGCCTCTCAAAACAAATGTTTTAACATTGTGTAAGTAAATACATTCTGGTGCAGTTTTTGTAAGCATGAATACAATTCCACAGGTCTTAAAAATGTTTGTATGCTTTTTTAAATTACATTCAATGAGGTTTAATATGACTGATGATATATGAACGTTTGTTTGAGTAGACATAATTGTCAGCTCAAGAGCTGCCCAAACATCATCTGAGGGTTGTAGCTTCATTGACATTTGTTCCTGGTGCTGGACAACAGCTGTTTCACTCAGATGATTGGCTATATCATGGTCATTCCCCCCATTGTATAACTTTCTCACAAACTGTCTCAAGATTACAACAATGGGACAAATACATTTGGGCCTCATACCACTTGCTTTTCCTGTACAGCACATTGTGGGAACTTGGTCAAGGGGAGGAGAATTGGTTGGGTAAAATGGTGATTGATGAGTAAGCCAAGGAGGAACTGTATGTGCCACCAGGTTGATTGGTAGGAAAAGGCTGGCATGGGCAGTTGGATGCCAACCAGCAATTAAAGGAAATTTTTAGCTTGGTATTAAGCTCAGGTTTATGTTATGTTGTTGGCTGTTTGCTGCATTATTTTAAAATCTGCACTTAAAGTTACTTTTTAGTCGAATTTGATCGAAAGTTTGTTTGTTTGTTTAATTTAACTGTTGAGGCTTCCCACTAAAGTGGGCTAGCCTATATAACTGATTTATCACTGTTTCTGCATTTTCTGTGTGTTTCTATCAAAAAAACAAAAAAATAATCCTTGTTTTCCTGCCTCTCCTCGACTAGTTTAGACCAGTTTACAGGCATTGCTGTATTCTGGGCTGTGGTGTAGTTCCTGTGTTGTCCATTACCTTACTTGGATAGAAGGAAGTTTCTTTGCTCACCAGTGGGAGTGGGGAGCCTTGAGCAGCCTACCTGTCCCTGTAGGGAGTGACCTCAGCACAAGAGCTGTAGTAATTGGTTGTTTTGGACCATTTCTAGCTCTTTTGTAGTTCCCTGTTTAAAAATCCGCCTCTGGGCGTTTTTTTCTGGCTATACTACTTAGACAAGCTCCTCGTGGTCCTGCAGAGTGGTCCTACCTACAGAGAACTCAGAAAAGTGACTACTTTCTGGATTTAAGTATCTTTGCTGTTTTTTTGCTTGGAATAGCTTCTCTAGCTTACCCTAAACAAGCTTAAACTGTTTTTTAGCTGTTTGCTGCATTATTTTAAAATCTGCACTTAAAGTTACTTTTTAGTCTAATTTGATCGAAAGTTTGTTTAATTTAACTGTTGAGGCTGCCCACTAAAGTGTGCTAGCCTGTGTAACTGATTTATCACTGTTTCTGCATTTTCTATGTGTTTCTATCAAAAAAACAAAAAACCAAAAAAATAATCCTTGTTTTCCCACCTCTCCTCGACTAATTTAGACCAGTTTACAGGCATTGCTGTATTTTGGGCTGTGGTGTAGTTCCTTTGTTGCCCATTACCTTACTTGGATAGAAGGAAGTTTCTTTGCTCACCAGTGGGAGTGGGGAGCCTTGAGCAGCCTACCTGTCCCTGTAGGAAGTGACCTCAGCACAAGAGCTGTAGTAATTGGTTGTTTTGGACCATTTCTAGCTCTTTTGTAGTTCCCTGTTTAAAATCCACCTCTGGGCGTTTTTTTCTGGATATACTACTCAGACAAGCTCCTCGTGGTCCTGGTCCTAGCTACAGAGAACTCAGAAAAGCGACTACTTTCTGGATTTAAGTATCTTTGCTGTTTTTTTTACTTGGAATAGCTTCTCTAGCTTAACCTAAACAAGCTTAAACTGTTTTTTAGCTGTTTGCTGCATTATTTTAAAATCTGCACTTAAAGTTACTTTTTAGTCGAATTTGATCGAAAGTTTGTTTGTTTGTTTGTTTAATTTAACTGTTGAGGCTGCCCACTAAAGTGTGCTAGCCTGTGTAACTGATTTATCACTGTTTCTGCATTTTCTGTGTGTTTCTATCAAAAAAAAAATAATCCTTGTTTTCCGCCTCCTCGACTAGTTTAGACCAGTTTACAGGCATTGCTGTATTCTGGGCTGTGGTGTAGTTCCTGTGTTGTCCATTACCTTACTTGGATAGAAGGAAGTTTCTTTGCTCACCAGTGGGAGTGGGGAGCCTTGAGCAGCCTACCTGTCCCTGTAGGAAGTGACCTCAGCACAAGAGCTCTTTTGTAGTTCCCTGTTTAAAATCCGCGTTGGCGCGGCGTTGCGTGATTGTGTGCATAGCGCAGCGCTGGTTAAACTTTTTCTGGCTCTGCCAAGTCTGCTCTTCAAATTTTCCCTTAAGGAAGCTCTACTATTAGTATAATCAGACTACTTGCTATATTATAAGCCTAGCACTTGTTCTCAAAACTTCTCTAAGTAAGCACTCTCGTACTAAGTAAGCACTACATCCACCTACCACCCCTGTGAATATCCACTTCCCTTAAAGGCATAACACTCCCTTATACTGTTCTAGCATGTCGAGTGGTAGATTACTGGCATCCTCTCCAGTTCAACTGATTAATCTGGCTATCTTGAGACAATGCTACAATTGTCTCATGTACACAGACAACCCTCTCCTCCTCCCAACAAACACAAATACATGTGAGAGATGCAACTATATAGCCAAACTGGAGGCTAAACTCTCTCAACTCAGGGCTGGCATGACCAGACAGGAGGAGATGGTAACCACACACACAACAAACCCAGTCACACACAGACTTACCACAACTGCAAACCAAACACATAAAAACACAAAGACATACTCGGAGGCTCTAATAAAAAACTTACCAAAACAACAGAGGCTCCCAAAGCAGACATCCAAAAATCCACCACCTCAAAACAAAACACATGCAACACATACTTCAATAAATCAGTGCGTCAACCAATCACAGCCCTTAAGGCCAAACACCATGCCTGATACACTAGTAATAGGTGACTCTATAGTCAGACACACTGATGTCCCGCTTACCAGGCTGAACAAGGAGAGGGTGACTGTGAGCTGCCTATCGGGAGCTAGGATCCGCCACATAACACACGCACTCAGGTCACTCCAAAGCAAGTACAAATATGACTCCGCCATTGTCCATGCTGGCGTGAATGACCTGAGACATACCTCCCTGGACTACATGAAAAGAGACATAGAGGAGCTCTCTGATTATGTAGCCCATGCTGGTATGACCCTGACCCTGAGCAGCATCTTGCCCTCACCAAGAATGATGCCACAATACAAAGACAAGATGATCAGCTTTAATAATTGGCTCAAGTACTGGTGTCATTCTAAGGGGATCCAATGTCTGTTTGCCTGGGATGACATGTTGGACAAGCCACACTGCTTCGCAAGGGACGGCTTGCACCTGTCACCACTGGGCTTCCGGATATTGGCTAAAGCTCTTGCCACCCCCATAGTGCCTTTTTTAGGCAAGGCTCAAAAGACAAACCCACCTCCTTAGAAAACAAAAATGGAAAAAAACTAAGGGTAATGCTGCTCAACGCCTATGTCTGCAACCTCAAAGACTGTAAACAACAATGTGCCATACTAATTGTTAACAGAGTCAACTATACTGAGACAGAAGGTATAACAATGGAAAATGGGTAGATGATAAAATCAGCAAGCAAAAGTGAGTCATATTGCTGGAACTGAATTAATTCTAAAGTCTTAGTGAGTACCTTCATGCGGTGGACCCTATTTCTGCAAGGTGACACTGACATATATATTCTGTATTTTATATATCACATATCATGGACAGAACTAGGTTAACAAATAAAAAAGACAGCTGGGTAGACAAGTCAAAGGATAAAAACGAGCCCAATCCTGGAGGGCGCACTGTTGCCAGGACTGGAAAAAATGACAGTAGAATTCTTAAGACATAGTAACATTCCTACAATGGGATTAGGTCAGGATGCCCCCACCCCTGTTGTAGAAGGAAATAGTAGTCCACAAAAACTGAAAGACCAAAAAAGAGCCATAAAGATGGTAGAGTGGATTCTTGAACAGTATAAAAAAGAAATAGGACAAACAAAAGACAGAGATCTGATATGGTGCAATATTTATGCAAAGGAGAAAGCCAAACTAATCAACACAAAAAGTAGCTCTAGAGATATTTGAAGAAAAATAAAGGCAAAGACACCCAGATATGGAAAATTTCACAGTAGAAAAATAAGATCACAAAGGGACAGAAGATTATTAAGTAGAATCTAAATAAATAGAAGCTGAAATTATGGAATACCTGTGAAGTGAAGGATTTAGTTTAGAAAGTCTAACACAGGTTATGTCACAGCATGAAACGAGTCCCCAAAGTAAGGAGAAAAAGGAGGAGAGGGAGGCATCTGAAGAAATATGGACATAGGAAAGAAAAAAAATATTTAATATGGTGCAATAAGGAGAAAGCAAAACTATTCAATACAAAAAAGCAGCACCAAAGATATTTGAAGAGAAATACAGGCAAAGGCATCTGGATATGGAAAATTTTGCAACACAAAAAAATAAGAAAACAAAGGGGGAAGTAGAAAAGAGACTTAGTAATGGAGAAGTTAATGAAATATAAATTGAAGTTATGGATTGCCTGCAAAGTGAAACATTTAGAGTCGAAATTCCAACTAGGTAACATCACAACATGATAGAACAATGAGTCCCCAAATTAAGGCGAAACCAGTGGTATGGGAAGTACCTGACCAGTTGCCATATGAAGACACTTTGGAGCCTTCAGTAGGAAACCAATGCAAAAGTTCAGTTGGAGTTGCACAGCAAGGGAAGGAGCAGGAAACTGTGGCAACTCTCATGCAGACAATGTTGTGGAGTGATAGGCCAGTGAGTTCCCATATGAAAGAGCAACGAATGATACAGGATGAAGCTGAAGAGAATATGTCACAGGAAGATGTTCTGGAACTTTCTGTTGAATGCCTGCAGGAAAGTGAGAACAAGGAATGTGCCCTTAGTTTAAAAGATGTGAGGAGTTGCTTGATTTAATAGAGATGGACATATTAAAGTCAATGAAAGAAGGATACTTCAGTAAGTCAATAAGGCCTAAAATATTAGAAGTTTGATAAAACAAATGAACAGAGTAATGAGGACTGTTTACAGAAATGCATATATATATATATATATATATATATATATATATATATATATATATATAGTTCCCTATCAGAAGCCTGAAACGCTATAAGCCTGAAAATCAAAATCCTGAAAACTATAGACTGAAAGTTAAAAATCCTGAAAGACCAAAATCCTGAAACTCAAAATCCTGAAAACACAAAATGGACATACTGACGTCATTGTGGCTTTGCTATTGTTAGCCCTGTGGTGTTGGGTCATGCGTTGCGTTCAGGTAAGTGTGCGGTTGGTTTTATGTTAGGGTTAGGGGCGGTTTAAGTGAGTTAGGGTTAGGGTGCAGGTTAGGCATGTATGCAATAGTGACAAATATTGGGGTTAGGGGCGGTTTAAGTGAGTTAGGGTTAGGGCGCAGGTCAGGTGAGTGTGCGATAGTGACGGACCTTAGGGTTAGGGTCAGGGTCAGTTGGTAGATATTAGTGTCTTTATAGTGACATATTAGCATTATTTGTGTTTTCAGGATTTCGAGTTTCAGGATTTTGGTCTTTCAGGATTTTGAACTTTCAGTCTATAGTTTTCAGGATTTTGATTTTCAGGCTTATAGTGTTTCAGGCTTCTGATAGGGAACCATATATATATATATATATATATATATATATATAAACTGTGCAACAAAATTAATAAAGTCTTAACGGAAAAAATACAGGGCGATAAGGGAAAAGAAGGGAAGAAATCAAATGATGCCATCATGGAAGCATCAGACAGAAACAACTATAAAGCAATTATGACAAGAAGTGTCACTGTTAGAAGAGTACAGAAGAAGACACATTTGGAGAAATATTTATGAAGACCCTGTGGAACATAACAAAAATGTTGAATGGATAAAACAAGTAAAAGAAACAGAAGTTCAGATGTACACAATAATGATCTGGGATGAAGTAATTGCCACAGAAATTGAAACATAATTAAGAAGGCTCCTAACTAGAAAACCCTCTATATGATGAAGTCCTTATGTAGTGGAGATATATGAAAGACTTTAACATTTGGTTTTATTGCCTTTTTTGTAAAGAACACCTTTAAACTCTCATGTTACAATTGTGAATCCAAGCATTATAATGTAATTTATATTACCTTATGCATACTGTATTGTTTGTAAACATTTTTATGGTGAATGTAATACTTTGTGGAGCTTTTCTCCCTGGGCATCTGCTGAAAAAGGGCACAAGCTCAGTCCGACATTCCCAGTCAACAAATGTCAAATAAATAAATTATCCCAGGGATAAAAATTCAAAGGAAGATATTCCAGGGTGACTCTTTGTCATCACTGCTCTTGTGTCTTGCCCTTAACCCGCTAAGCTGTCTACTTAATAGATCAGGTCACAGTTACAGTTTGGTTCCGAGAAAGCAAAGTGTAAAGGCGTCTCATGTTCTTTTATGGATGATTTAAAACTGTAAAGCTCATTAGATGAGGAAATGAAAGCACAACTGCAAGTGATCAAAGCTTTCTTAGATGATAGAAGAATATCATTTAATCTTGACAAATGTGCAAAAGCAGCCTTTAAAGTAGGAAACCTGCAATACCAAGAAAATATCAGTCTGGGACAGGAATGTGGTATGAAGGAACTTGAGCAGTAGGGAGTACATAAATATTTGGGAATAGATAAAGGATTGCCAATAAACGATGACCAAATGTAAATAAAATTTAGTAAGGAACATTTTAGAAGACTAAAATTAATAATGAAAAAAAAACTGACATCTAGGAACAAAGTGCAAGCTATAAACCAATTTGCTCTTCCTGTTCTAACTTACAGTTTTGGGGTTACTGACTGGCCCCAAAAGGCATTGGATCAGTTGGACAGGAAAACTACAAAAATGTTTCATGCTTATCAAATAATTTATAAAAAAAAACAATGCATACCAAAGTTATGTAGTGCCCATTCTGAAGGAAGTATGGGTCTCCTTGAAACTGATTGCATGCATAGATCTGCAAATGTAGGCCTGATTACATATCTGCTGATCTCACAAGATCCATAGTATAAGTTTTAAAACATGAGGAGAACAACTCTAAGTTGACTTCCCTGCTTTTTAGCAGAAGTATATTGGTGTCAAGCAGGAATGGAAATCAAATCAGAAGTAGACAAAAGTCAGGAAGCAACTGAATGTACCAAAAAAACGAAAGAATATAAGATGAAGGATCAGATGAGAAGGGAAAAATGTGGAAAGGGCAGAAATATAATTGTAAGTACAGAAGACTACTTGAACAACTTAATGCTGATCAGGATCTCACGTACAAATGGTTAAGAAGAGGTGAATGTAAACCAAACGAAGAAAAGTTACTATTGGTAGCCCAATATAGCGGACTATTGGCTTACAAAGTCCATTTAACATGTCAGAGAAACAGAAAAATGCAGGTTTTGTAAAACAGAATGAAAAACAGTCGCACAACTCGTTGCTAGGTGTGATACACTAGTGGCAGAAGACCAGTATACTGAAAGGCTGTTGCCTTGGGGATTATGCAAACATAATACAGAAATAGCTGATAAGCATTGGAAATATAAGCTACAAAGTGTTATAGAAAATGATGAAGTTTATATAACATGGGATCATCCATTACCAATAGTTCAAAAAATAGATGTGACAAAACTAGATATAGTGGTCCATGAGAAGAAGACAACAGTAGTATTGATCATTGTAATTACTACACCCAGTGACTACAGGGTCTTATGTATGTAGAGACACAAAGTCATAAAATACCAGGATGTGCAGGCAGAAATGAGGGCAATGTGGACGAAAGATACTCAGACAGTTGCAATAGTAGTAGGAGCAATGGGTTTCATAAAAAACTTACAATCATATTTAGATATGTTACAATACATGTAACTCCATATGACTTACAGAAGGAGTCTGTCCTCGGCACATTGCGGGTGCTGCGAAGAGCACTTTTGGCTAACATCAAAGAGCAAAACAATGTTAATTTCATGAACTTTCATCATACTTTGACTTAGGAAGAGGGTCCATTTCTGTGATGGTATTAGAAGCCCAAACGTTTTGACAAAATTAAACTGGGAGAAGCCAGATTTAGCAGCAATGTTACCTGCTCCACAGAAAATACCCTGAAATATACTCCCCCCAACTATCACTAGGGAACAGGTTCTCAATGCACTCTCAAAGGCAAAAAATATTGCACTGAATTGCCCTGATAATATCCTAGGATGCTTCCTTAATAGCATAAAACATGACCTATCAGGACTACTAAAATCACTATTTAACGGTATCCTCCAGACAAGCTTTGTGCCAACTGAATGGAAAACTGCAACTGTCATCCTTCTGCAGAAGAGCAGCTCATCTACAGACCCATAAATCTGACTAGTCTGTCTTACCCAAGGCCAGAGAAAGAATTATCATAGAAATGATAAACGACGACACAGGAAACCTTCAGACCTTTGACCCAAACTTTTTTTTTCATCCTGGCTAAGGCATTCAACAAAATACCCCACTCAGACATCATAGACAAACTCCAGAAATTAGATAAAAACCCATATGTAAAGTGGGTAACCAGTTGGATCACAGAAAGGACCCAAGAAGTTAGGCTAGGGTAGTATATCTCCACAAAGAGACCATTCATTAGTGGGGTCCCTCAAGGCTCTGTGCTAGGTCTACTCCTTTTTGGCATCTACTTCTCTGAACATAAGGCCAGCATCATGCACCTCTGGCTGACCAAGTTTGAAGACTACTGCCAACTAGGTGCAGTCATTGAATCTCCTATTGACATAAATACCCTGCAGGAAGGCCTGACACAGACTAAGAACTGATTCCAGGGCCGTGGTCTAAAACTCAATGCCAAGAAATGCATACTGGTATATGTTGGCAAAACGGCTACCAATGGAATATACCACACTGATAATATACTCCTAAGAGAAGACCCAGTAATTAGGAACTTGGGAATGTATGTAGACAGTATATATTTATTATTTACTGACATTTAATTGTTGGGAAAGTCCATCAAAAAAACAAAAAAATAATCCTTGTTTTCCCGCCTCTCCTCGACTAGTTTAGACCAGTTTACAGGCATTGCTGTATTCTGGGCTGTGGTGTAGTTCCTGTGTTGTCCATTACGTTACCTGGATAGAAGGAAGTTTCTTTGCTCACCAGTGGGAGTGGGGAGCCTTGAGCAGCCTACCTGTCCCTGTAGGAAGTGACCTCAGCGCAACAGCTGTAGTAATTGGTTGTTTTGGACCATTTCTAGCTCTTTTGTAGTTCCCTGTTTATAATCCACCTCTGGGCGTTTTTTCTGGCTATACTTTTTTAGCTGTTTGCTGCATTATTTTAAAATCTGCACTTAAAGTTACTTTTTAGTCGAATTTGATCGAAAGTTTGTTTGTTTAATTTAACTGTTGAGGCTGCCCACTAAAGTGTGCTAGCCTGTGTAACTGATTTATCACTGTTTCTGCATTTTCTGTGTGTTTCTATCAAAAAAACAAAAAAACAATCCTTGTTTTCCCGCCTCTCCTCGACTAGTTTAGACCAGTTTACAGGCATTGCTGTATTCTGGGCTGTGGTGTAGTTCCTGTGTTGTCCATTACCTTACTTGGATAGAAGGAAGTTTCTTTGCTCACCAGTGGGAGTGGGGAGCCTTGAGCAGCCTACCTGTCCCTGTAGGAAGTGATCTCAGCACAAGAGCTGTAGTAATTGGTTGTTTTGGACCATTTCTAGCTCTTTTGTAGTTCCCTGTTTAAAATCCACGTTTGCGCGATTGTGTGCATAGTGCCAGTTAAACAAGGTTAAACTTTTTCTGGCTCCGCCAAGTCTGCTCTTCAAATTTTCCCTTAAGGAAGCTCTACTCTTAGTATAATCAGACTACTTGCTATATTATAAGCCTAGCAATTGTTCTCAAAACTTCTCTAAGTAAGCACTCTCGTACTAAGTAAGCACTACATCCACCTACCACCCCTGTGAATATCCACTTCCCTTAAAGGCACAACACTCCCTTATACTGTTCTAGCATGTCGAGTGGTAGATTACTGGCATCCTCTCCAGTTCAACTGGTTAATCTGGCTATCTTGAGACAATGCTACAATTGTCTCATGTACACAGACAACCCTCTCCTCCTCCCAACAAACACAAATACATGTGAGAGATGCAACTATATAGCCAAACTGGAGGCTGAACTCTCTCAACTCAGGGCTGGCATGACCAGACAGGAGGAGATGGTAACCACACACACAACAAACCCAGTCACACATAGACCTACCACAACTGCAAACCAAACACATAAAAACACAAAGACATACTCGGAGGCTCTAATAAAAAACTTACCAAAACAACAGAGGCTCCCAAAGCAGACATCCAAAATCCACCACCTCAAAACAAAACACATGCAACACATACTTCAATAAATCAGTGTGTCAACCAATCACAGCCCTTAAGGCCAGACACCATGCCTGATACACTAGTAATAGGTGACTCTATAGTCAGACACACTGATGTCCCGCTTACCAGGCTGAACAAGGAGAGGGTGACTGTGAGCTGCCTATCGGGAGCTAGGATCCGCCACATAACACATGCACTCAGGTCACTCCAAAGCAAGTACAAATATGACTCCACCATTGTCCATGCTGGCGTGAATGACCTGAGACATACCTCCCTGGACTACATGAAAAGAGACATAGAGGAGCTCTCTGATTATGTAGCCCAGGCTGGTATGACCCTGACCCTGAGTAGCATCTTGCCCTCACCAAGAATGATGCCACAGTACAAAGACAAGATGATCAGCTTTAATAATTGGCTCAAGTACTGGTTTCATTCTAAGGGGATCCAATGTCTGTCTGCCTGGGATGACATGTTGGACAAGCCACGCTGCTTCGCAAGGGATGGCTTGCACCTGTCACCACTGGGTTTCCGGATATTGGCTAAGGCTCTTGCCACCACAATAGTGCCTTTTTTAGGCAAGGCTCAAAAGACAAACCCACCTCCTTAGAAAACAAAAATGGAAAAAAACTAAGGGTAATGCTGCTCAATGCCAGAAGTCTAAATCTCAAGATGCAGGCACTCGATGCACTCCTCAGTATGGAGAACATCGACATCTGTGCGGTAAGTGAAACCTGGTTCAAGGCTCTTGAGAGCACCCCAGCACTACCAGGCTATACCTCGTATCATGCTTTTCGGCCCCAAAACCCGGGCCGAATCACAAAGGGAGGGGGAGTGTCCATATTCATCAAGGACACCCACACCTCCAGGTTAGTAGCAACACATGAAGCATCAGAGACCATACAGATGCAACTAACCATAGGCAAAACTGCTATGCAACTGGTAGCATGTTACAGACCACCCTCCCAATCTCAGGAACCCCACTCAGCCTTCCTGAAGACATTGGAGGATATGAATGTATCACAAAATACCATCGTACTGGGAGACTTCAACTACCCAAACATAGATTAGGTACATTATTCTAGCCCTAACACCCTAGCCCAAAGGTTCCTTAAATTCATAAATTCAAATGCACTGGAACAACTAGTCACCTCTCCCACTAGGGGAGATAATATACTAGACCTGATCATCACAAACATGGGGACAAAATGCTCCACACCGGAGGTATACCCCTCACTAGTGAGATCTGACCACAAACTAATCACCCTGGATATACATATCCCACCTCCACACCCAGCACAAAAGATCACAGTGAAAAACTTCTCAAAAGCAGACTTCACTCTTCTTAAGACTGAGATGGTATCCTTTAAGCCCACTGGGCCAGTGGATACCACATCCCACAATGCCGAATCCTTCACAAATGCTTTCTATGGACATCTCCAAGAATGCATGGATCATGCAATCCCAAATAAATCCAAGTCCCTTTCCACCAAAGGCAAGCGTCCTGTCTGGTGGACCTCAGCCATTAACAAATTGTATAATAAAAGAAGGAAGCTACTGCACAACAGAGCAAAATCCCATAAAGGGAAGACATTTCTGATCAACATTAGCAGAAAACTACATTCTCTCATAAAAATATCCAAGGCCAACTTTGAGAGAAAAATAGCTAAGGACACTAAAGATAACCACAAAGCCTTCTTCAGCTATGTTAGAAATCTGGGCGGAAACCCTCAGATATGCTCAGAGTTAGTTCACAACAACAAAAAATACACTGAACCCACAGATATTGCCAACATTCTGGCTGACAGCTTCAGTGCAAATTTCTCCCCTCCCTCACCCCCAAAAGAAGAAATACTTATCCCAGCTGAATGTAATCTCCCTGTCATCTCAAATGTCCAAGTGAGAGCCGCCCTCAACAAAGCTAAAAACACAGCATCAATGGGACCTGACGGTATCCCGGGTTGCGTGCTACGTGAACTCCAAGAGGAGCTAAACCCGCACATAAAAATGCTATTTAACCTTAGCCTTACTACAGGATATGTACCTGAACATTGGCGTACAGCAACAGTGGTCCCACTCCACAAAGGGGGTACCTCTACAGACCCTGGGAACTACCGCCCCATAAGCTTAACCAGTCTGGTCTGCAAAGCTATGGAAAGAATCATTGTGGAACTCATAAACAGAGACATAAGGGACCTACAGACACTTGACCCCACCCAGTTCGGCTTTGTAAAGGGCAGATCCTGCCTTTTTCGAAACAGTCACTAGAGCCATTGATGAGGGCAAAGCAGTCCATGCAGCCTATCTGGACTTGGCTAAGGCCTTCGACACAATACCCCACTCAGGCATCATAGATAAGCTCAACAGCTTAAACGTAAACCCTTATGTCACTAGATGGGTTGCAAACTGGCTAAAGGACAGAACCCATAAAGTTAAAATTGCTGGAGCAATGTCAGACTCAAAGCCAGTCACAAGTGGTGTCCCACAGGGATCTGTCCTGGGACCCCTCTTGTTCGGCATTTATTTCTCAGATGTTAAAGCAAACATGGGAGGGTTGTGGCTGACAAAGTTCGCAGATGACTGCAAACTAGGCGCCAATACACCAGCGGACACATACATCCTACAAAAAGGCCTCACAGAAACGGACAACTGGTGCCGGAGTCACGGCCTTAAACTAAATGCCAAAAAATGTATAGTCATCCCCTTTGGGAAAAACAAAGTACCCACAAATTATCATATAGACAGCAACCCACTGAGTACAGAAAAAGTAATCCGAGACCTAGGGACCCAAGTTGACAGCGACCTCTCATTTGACACCCACGTTGCCAAAGTGGTTAGAAAAACATTCTACCTTGCACACCTCATCATGAAGGGATTCACATCCAGATCCAAGGATGTCATTGTACCTCTATACTCCTCCCTCATCAGACCCATGATTGAGTACAATGCCCCATTTGGTATGTACCTCACCTGGCATTTTCAACAGCTGGAGAGACCACAAAAGTACCTTACCAAGAGGATCAAGGGTCTCCAACATATGTCTTATTCTGCCAGACTAAAGAAACTCCAGCTCTATTCAGTAGCATACCACCTGCTCAGAGATGATCTCTGCCTGACGTACAAGGCCATGTCCAATCAGGATCTGATGGACATGCTCCACCTCAAAAAATCCAAATCCATCAGGTCCACGAGAGCTAAAGACTTAAACCTCGGCACAAGTATGAATAGGACATGCTGGAGGGATAGATTCATAACCCAGATTCTTCCCATGCTTTGGAACAAGATCCCAGTTCATGTTAGGCAGAGCCCCTCACTGACTCTCTTCAAGAGAAATCTTGATGAGTGGATGGGAGATCGTAAGTTTACCCCAGGGGTCACACATCTGTGTCACTGCTAGACAGGGGCACAGTAAACTAATTCTATTATATAAGGGGGCCTTCATTGTGTCACTACTAGACAGAGGCACAGTATTCTAAATCTATTCTGTGCATTTTTGTACCATTTCATGGGGTGGCGAAAGCCACATCACTATGGCTAGGCTTACAAATGACCCAGGGCAGATAGCCTAGTTCTAAACTATGAAACAAAAAGTTCCAAACAAGTTTGTGATTTGTGTGTGTAATTATTCAATAAACAGTCACACTGGCTAATGCTATATGTCATTTTTTGAGGGGGAGGGAGGGTCAAAGAGATGACAAAACTATAAAAAATATATAAAGCACATACAAGAAAAGCAGAAAGAGTGTGTTTGTAAACCTTGATGTGTATGCAGAGTGAAAATGTTAGTATTGTGTGCTTTAATTATGTAGTTAATGAAAGTAATGCAAACAATTTGCAGTGCTGTTATGTTTTGTTTTTTCCTTGAAAGTGTACCACTGCTGTTGATTTAAATGGTCTTCTATGGGTAGATGTTTTAGATAGAGATGGATCTAAAAACTAGTGTTCATATATTTATTTGTTTTGTTAATTTGTAATGCATAAAATGGTTTAGCAATATTTGTGAAAAATAAATATGACATGACTAAATGCAGTATTTTGCTTACTAAAAGGTTACCCTTTAGCTGGAGGACTACCAGTACATACTGTAAAAAGTAAACATTCTGTTTAAAGTACATTCAGTGTCTTTCCAGTAAAGATGATTATAAGTCCTTCCACAGCTCATTAAACTCCATGACCCCGAAAATATTCATTTAAAAAGAAGATTCTGAACTACTGAGCTAGGAGTGTTGGTTGTATTACTACTGCTGTTTCTGTTAAAGTTCAGATTTCGTCGTCTTCTGGCTTTTCCCAGTTAGGGGTCACCACAGCAGATCACCTGTCTGCTCATGATCGGCAGTGGAGTTTTACAGTGTCAAGTTGCCAGCCCGGCACCCAACCTTCCACAGAAGGCACACACATGCACTCACACCTAGGGCCAATTTAGAGTGTCCAGTCCACCTACAGCATGTCTTTGGGATGTGGGAGGAAACTGGAGCACCCAGAGGGAACCCACATGACCACAGGGAGGGCATGCAGAATCCGCACAGAAGGCATCCCAGCCAAGGATCAAACCAGGGAACCTCTTGCTGTGAGGTGACAACGCTAACCACTGCACCACCGTGGCTGCCCAAAGTTCAGATTTCTTATTAAAGTTTCTAAATCATATTTAAGTGTTTGGATTGTATTCCATTTTATTTTTTTAACCAGGGTAGAGCACTTAGCTACCTGGACTTTTTTCAGACTCAGTCTGGAAGCACTGTCTGTTTAAATCACTTCCTGACAGTCACACAGTATGCAAACAGAGACTGAACAAATAAAATCCTGAATTACAGTAAGAATTTCAATAAAAGCTCATAGCCTTAACCCACTCTGTTAACTGTCAGACAATGTTAACCTTTACTGAACAAAAAATATGAAGTGTCATGATTTTTTAAGTAGACAGGCATTTGCTGAGCTGGACAAACATATTCTTGAGGATGAACTCTATTTAGTGATATATCTAAATGACCATCTGTTTCCATTAGAACTGATTTAAGAAACGCATGTTTACATAAACTGTCTATTTGTAAATGATGACATCACAGTAATAAGCAGTTCAATATTTTGGCCATAAGAGACTCCACCGTGAGAGAGACAGGTGTTCTACTCGCCATGCTCAGTAAGGAAAGAGTCCTGGTCAGTTGCCTATTGTGGCCAGAATAAGCTAAAATACACAAGATCTCAAGTCGTTGAACCACAAGTACCCTGGCTGGTATTAGCCTAGCATTGAGCAGCATTCTACCTTCTCCAAAGGCGATGCCACAATATTAACAGAAGACATTTGACTTTAATAACTGGGTTAGTTTTTGGTGTCATTCAAAGGGGGTACAATATTTGTCAGCATGGGAGGATATGGTTAACAGATCCACACTGCTTTACCAGGAATGGTCTGCACTTGTGCCCATCTGGGCTTTTGAATATTGGCTAAAACCTTGTCCACCCCCATTGTGCCTATTTTCAGCATTGCTGACCTGATAAACATTCCAACAAAGCAAAATCAACCCAAGAAAATGTAGGAGTTCAAACAAGAAACACCACTGTCTGCAAGCCTTCCTCACCCTGGAAAATGTAGACATTGATGCAGTTACTAAGAAATGGTTTAAAGCCGTGGAGAGCACCCCAGCAGTGCAGGGCAACTATGTCTTCTACAGATTTAGACCAGCTTTTGCACAGGTGGAAGTGTCTCAGTTTATTTTAAAAACCAACATACCTCAAGGCTGATCAAACTTTGACTCACTTGTGCTTCTCCACATCCAAATTATTATAGGCAAAATCCCATACTGTATCGTTGCAAGCCATATGTCCTCCTCTATGACCCATGAAACATACTTAAATGTGCTTGAGACACTCATCATTCCACCCAACACCATGTTCATGGGTGACTGTAACCACCCCGCTGTAAGCTGGGAATCATACATGACCCCAAACATGCAGGCACAGAGATCCTTGTTTTTTGTAAATACAAATTCACTGGACCAGCTGGTCTGTACACCCAAACCAGTATACGATTACCAAAAAAAAAAGTTTATTAAACAATCCAAGCAGTCAAATGCTTTTGCCTTGCATCGGGGCTTCATCAGAACTGCTGTATCACATTAAACCATGACTATAAGTACTATAACTAGCAGTCATGTGATAAAAAAACAACCAATGAACAAAACAGTCTTATGTAATCTAATGATGAAACAATCAAAAAATTAAAAATAAAAAGATTATTTGTAGCAATTGACATATTTTGGATGTGTGTGTGATGGAATTATAATAAAAATGGTAACTAATTTCTGTACCAATAAAAAACTGATCATCCCTCCAAACTTTTTAACTTTAAAATAGGGGTGATGGAACAACATTCATTAAGACCAAGGGGGGGGTAAGAGATGTAACCCAGGAAAGTTTTGAAATAATTACAAGGTGAATGTACTACTATTTAATAACACCCAGGGAAAATTCCAAGCTGCTCCAAACCCTGAGAACACTTCTGACTGTGGAATTGTTCACAGAAACCCTATGTAATCATAAAAATAGCTGCATAGAGACAACTGAAAAAATAAGCCACTCTGGTGGAATCCTATCATCAGTAGGTTGTACAACAAAAAGAAGAAAATCATGACAAAAAATTAGGAAGTACCAATGCCAAGTAAGTTAAAAACTCCCTCATCAACCTAAACAAGACATGCAAGGGCTTTGATAACTCTACTAAAACCAAATATGAGATACAAATAGCCTCGCAGGCCAATGACAAGCTCATGGCATTCTTCAGCTATGTCTGCAACCTCAAAGACTGTACACAACAATGTGCCATACTAATTGTTAACAGAGTCAACTATACTGAGACAGAAGGTATAGCAATGGAAAATGGGTAGATGATAAAATCAGCAAGCAAAAGTGAGTCATATTGCTGGAACTGAATTAATTCTAAAGTCTTAGTGAGTACCTTCATGCGGAGGACCCTATTTCTGCAAAATCTCACCAAGGTGACACTGACATATATAGACTGTATTTTATATATCACATATCATGGACAGAACTAGGTTAACAAATAAAAAAGACAGCTGGGTAGACAAGTCAAAGGATAAAAACGAGCCCAATCCTGGAGGGTGCACTGGTGCCAGGACTGGAGAAAATGACAGTAGAATTCTTAAGACATAGTAACATTCCTACAATGGGATTAGGCCAGGATCAGGATGCCCCCCACCCCTGTTGTAGAAGGAAATAGTAGTCCACAAAAACTGAAAGACCAAAAAAGAGTCATAAAGATGGTAGAGTGGATTCTTGAACAATATAAAAAAGAAATAGGACAAACAAAAGAGAGAGATCTGATATGGTGCAATATTTATGCAAAGGAGAAAGCCAAACTAATCAACACAAAAAGTAGCTCTAGAGATATTTGAAGAAAAATAAAGGCAAAGACAACCAGATATGGAAAATTGCACAATACAAAAAATAAGATCACAAAGGGACAGAAGATTATTAAGTAGAATCTAAATAAATAGAAGCTGAAATTATGGAATACCTGTGAAGTGAAGGATTTAGTTTAGAAAGTCTAACTCAGGTTATGTCACAGCATGAAACAACAAGTCCCCCAAAGTAAGGAGAAAAAGGAGGAGAGGGAGGCATATGAAGAAATATGGACATAGGAAAGAAAAAAAATATTTAAAAAGCAGCACCAAAGATATTTGAAGAGAAATACAGGCAAAGGCATCTGGATATGGAAAATTTTGCAACACAAAAAATAAGAAAACAAAGGGGGAAGTAGAAAAGAGACTTAGTAATGGAGAAGTTAATGAAATATAAATTGAAGTTATGGATTGCCTGCAAAGTGAAACATTTAGAGTAGAAATTCCAACTCTGGTAACATCACAACATGATAGAACAATGTGTCCCCAAATTAAGGCGAAACCAGTGGTATGGGAAGTACCTGACCAGTTGCCATATGAAGACACTTTGGAGCCTTCAGTAGGAAACCAATGCAAAAGTTCAGTTGGAGTTGCACAGCAAGGGAAGGAAACTGTGGCAACTCTCATGCAGACAATGTTGTGGAGTGATAGGCCAGTGAGTTCCCATATGAAAGAGCAACGGATGATACAGGATGAAGCTGAAGAGAATATGTCACAGGAAGATGTTCTGGAACTTTCTGTTGAATGCCTGTAGGAAAGTGAGAACAAGGAATGTGCCCTTAGTTTAGAAGACGTGAGGAGTTGCTTGATTTAATAGAGATGGACATATTAAAGTCAATGAAAGAAGGATACTTCAGTAAGTCAATAAGGCCTAAAATATTAGAAGTTTGATAAAACAAATGAACAGAGTAATGAGGACTGTTTACAGAAATGCATATATATATATATATATATATATATATATATATATATATATATATATATACTGTGCAACAAAATTCATAAAGTCTTAACAGAAAAAATACAGGGCGATAAGGGAAAAGAAGGGAAGAAATCAAATGCCATCATGGAAGCATCAGACAGAAACAACTATAAAGCAATTATGACAAGAAGTGTCACTGTTAGAAGAGTACAGAAGAAGACACATTTGGAGAAATATTTATGAAGACCCTGTGGAACATAAAAATGTTGAATGGATAAAACAAGTAAAAGAAACAGAAGTTCAGATGTACACAATAATGATCTGGGATGAAGTAATTGCCACAGAAATTGAAACATAATTAAGAAGGCTCCTAACTAGAAAACCCTCTATATGATGAAGTCCTTATGTAGTGGAGATATATGAAAGACTTTAACATTTGGTTTTATTGCCTTTTTTGTAAAGAACACCTTTAAACTCTCATGTTACAATTGTGAATCCAAGCATTATAATGTAATTTATATTACCTTATGCATACTGTATTGTTTGTAAACATTTTTATGGTGTATGTAATACTTTGTGGAGCTTTTCTCCCTGGGCATCTGCTGAAAAAGGGCACAAGCTCAGTCAGACATTCCCTGTCAACAAATGTCAAATAAATAAATTATCCCAGGGATAAAAATTCAAAGGAAGATATTCCAGGGTGACTCTTTGTCACCACTTCTCTTGTGTCTTGCCCTTAACCCGCTAAGCTGTCTACTTAATAGATCAGGTCACGGTTACAGTTTGGTTCCGAGAAAGCAAAGTGTAAAGGCGTCTCATGTTCTTTTATGGATGATTTAAAACTGTAAAGCTCATTAGATGAGGAAATGAAAGCACAACTGCAAGTGATCAAAGCTTTCTTAGATGATAGAAGAATGTCATTTAATCTTGACAAATGTGCAAAAGCAGCCTTTAAAGTAGGAAACCTGCAATACCAAGAAAATATCAGTCTGGGACAGGAATGTGGTATGAAGGAACTTGAGCAGTAGGGAGTACATAAATATTTGGGAATAGATAAAGGATTGCCAATAAACGATGACCAAATGTAAATAAAATTTAGTAAGGAACATTTTAGAAGACTAAAATTAATAATGAAAAAAAACCTGACATCTAGGAACAAAGTGCAAGCTATAAACCAATTTGCTCTTCCTGTTCTAACTTATAGTTTTGGGGTTACTGACTGGCCCCAAAAGGCATTGGATCAGTTGGACAGGAAAACTACAAAAATGTTTCACGCTTATCAAATAATTTATAAAAAAAACAGTGCATACCAAAGTTATGTAGTGCCCATTCTGAAGGAAGTATGGGTCTCCTTGAAACTGATTGCATGCATAGATCTGCAAATGTAGGACTGATTACATATCTGCTGATCTCACAAGATCCATAGTATAAGTTTTAAAACATGAGGAGAACAACTCTAAGTTGACTTCCCTGCTTTTTAGCAGAAGTATATTGGTGTCAAGCAGGAATGGAAATCAAATCAGAAGTAGACAAAAGTCAGGAAGCAACTGAATGTACCAAAAAAATGAAAGAATATAAGATGAAGGATCAGATGAGAAGGGAAAAATGTGGAAAGGGCAGAAATATAATTGTAAGTACAGAAGACTCCTTGAACAACCTAATCCTGATCAGGATCTCACGTACAAATGGTTAAGAAGAGGTGAATGTAAATCAAAAGAAGAAAAGTTACTATTGGTAGCCCAGTATAGTGGACTATTGGCTTACAAAGTCCATTCAGAGAAACAGAAAAATGCAGGTTTTGTAAAACAGAATGAAAAACAGTCGCACAACTCGTTGCTAGGTGTGATACACTAGTGGCAGAAGACCAGTATACTGAAAGGCTGTTGCCTTGGGGATTATGCAAACATAATACAGAAATAGCTGATAAGCATTGGAAATATAAGCTACAAAGTGTTATAGAAAATGATGAAGTTTATATAACATGGGATCATCCATTACCAATAGTTCAAAAAATAGATGTGACAAAACCAGATATAGTGGTCCATGAGAAGAAGACAGCAGTAGTATTGATCATTGAAATTACTACACCCAGTGACTACAGGGTCTTATGTATGTAGAGACACAAAGTCGTAAAATACCAGGATTTGCAGGCAGAAATGAGGGCAATGTGGACGAAAGATACTCGGACAGTTGCAATAGTAGTAGAAGCAATGGGTTTCATAAAAAACGTACAATCATATTTAGATATGTTACAATACATGTAACTCCATATGACTTACAGAAGGAGTCAGTCCTCGGCACATTGTGGGTGCTGCAAAGAGCACTTTTGGCTAACATCAAAGAGCAAAACAATGTTAATTTCATGAACTTTCATCATACTTTGACTTAGGAAGAGGGTCCATTTCTGTGATGGTATTAGAAGCCCAAACGTTTTGACAAAATTAAACTGGGAGAAGCCAGATTTAGCAGCAATGTTACCTGCTCCACAGAAAATACCCTGAAATATACTCCCCCCAACTATCACTAGGGAACAGGTTCTCCGTGCACTCTCAAAGGCTAAAAATATTGCACTGAATTGCCCTGATAATATCCTAGGATGCTTCCTTAATAGGTTCATAGGTTCATAGGTTAGTACTAGGCTAACTGCCCTTGCAAGCCATTGTAAGCCTAGCCAGTTATCCCTTGTGAGGCTCAAACCCTGCACCTTGTCTTTGTAAGGTAAACACCTTAACCACTAGGCCACCCTCCCAACCATGACCTATCAGGACTACTAAAATCACTATTTAACAGTATCCTCCAGACAAGCTTTGTGCCAACTGAATGGAAAACTGCAACTGTCATCCTTCTGCAGAAGAGCAGCTCATCTACAGACCCATAAATCTGACTAGTCTGTCTTACCCAAGGCCAGAGAAAGAATTATCATAGAAATGATAAACGACGACACAGGAAACCTTCAGACCTTTGACCCAAACTTTTTTTTTCATCCTGGCTAAGGCATTCAACAAAATACCCCACTCAGACATCATAGACAAACTCCAGAAATTAGATAAAAACCCATATGTAAAGTGGGTAACCAGTTGGATCACAGAAAGGACCCAAGAAGTTAGGATAGGGTAGTGTATCTTCACAAAGAAACCATTCATTAGTGGGGTCCCTCAAGGCTCTGTGCTAGGTCTACTCCTTTTTGGCATCTACTTCTCTGAACATAAGGCCAGCATCATGCACCTCTGGCTGACCAAGTTTGAAGACTACTGCCAACTAGGTGCAGTCATTGAATCTCCCAATGACATAAATACCCTGCAGGAAGGCCTGACACAGACTAAGAACTGATTCCAGGGCCATGGTCTAAAACTCAATGCCAAGAAATGCATACTGGTATACGTTGGCAAAACAGCTACCAATGGAATATACCACACTGATAATATACTCCTAAGAGAAGACCCAGTAATTAGGAACTTGGGAATGTATGTAGACAGTATATATTTATTATTTACTGACATTTAATTGTTGGGAAAGTCCAACTGGTAGGAGCCTATTTTCAGTGGAGGCCTTGGGAGAAGAGCTCCAAAGTATTGCAAAACATTTTAAGAACAGATCCACACAGAACAATAATGTTACAGTCTTGTAAAATAATACAACAAACAGTAACATGGTCTTTGACCATCATATATCTGTTGTAGTTAGGAAATCATTCTGTGTTGCGTATCTTATAAGCAAAGTATGGCATCTTGCTCCAACGATGTTATTGGTCCACTGTACTCTGCCCTCATCAAGCCAACCTTTGAGTACACTGACCCCTTTGGTGTTTAACTGGTCAGGCATATACAACTGGAATGTCCACAAAGGTTCCTCACAAAAAGAATACATGGTATAAACAACATGTCATACATGGACTTCCTAAAAGCCCTATTCCTGTATCCCTAACTCTGTACTCTGCTTCCTACAGACTTCTAAGAGGCAATCTGTGACTGACCTACAAGGCATGCTCTGATCCCACTCTGATGGACCTGCTGCACATTTGCAAAACAAATAACATAACAATTATCTGATCTAGGCACCTAAATCATCATGTCTACAACATAAATAGGATATGTTAGAGGGGCATACATGTGTCCCAGAGACTATCCCATTTGAAGAAGAGATTTTCCCTTACCCAGTTCAAGTATAGCTTGGGCTACTGGATGGGTATTGGAAATGTACTTCAGTTTGGCACCTATGTCTCTAAAAGACTGAGGAAGTCTGTAAATTTTAGACCACCCAACCCCAAACCTACACATACCCCTTAAAACTACCACAGGTACCAACAATTGCCAGATATATTTGGAAAGCATGGCTAAGCTTAAAAAGGCCCCTGGGGTAATTAGCCTAGTATACACTTATGAACAGAAGTCACTAGCAGGCATATATTCATATTGTATTTTCTTACTGCTTCTTTAAAAATTGAGACTCTATATTAGATAACTTGGACAACTGGGTTAGGGAGGAACTCTGCTTCACATGGATGGGGAGGCTGTTCCAGGGATGTGGTAGTCTCTGGGATACCTACCTGTCTCTCCAGCAGGTCCTGATTATATCACAGGGAAGGTTTTAGTTTTAGACCAGGTAATTCTTGATGCTGTTTGTATTGCGGGTGTACAGGAGGTCTATCAGGGTGGGGTCTAACAATGCCTTGAAAGCCAGGCATAAATCTCCCCTCAACAGCCTGTAGGAGACAGAATACAGGGATAGGGCCTTAAGGCAGTCTGTATAGGACATGCTGCGTATGCCTTGTATTCTTTTAGGGAGGAACCTCTGTAGATGTCCCAATTGTTGGATGTTTTGGTTAAATACATACCAAAGGAGGCACTGTACTCAACGATAGATCAAATGAATGCTGAATACAGGGGAACAATGACTTTTTGGTCCTGGATGCCATAACTTTGTTTATAAGTTGCACAAAATAAAGTGATTTTCTCACTACTGTAGACACGTGATGGTCAAAGGCTAGATTACTGTCTATGTGTGTCCCCAAGTCGCTGACTATTAGGTCAAGTCTTACAGGTGTGTTGTCAATATGTTAGTTACTAGTTGTGAATGACTTCTCTCATGGACAACTGGATGGGGAACAGGAAATTCATCCCTGATTTGGCACTTCTGTCTCTAATGGACACAGGAAGCCTGTAAATGGTTCACCTTCCAGGCCACTGCTTGTAAATGTTTCATCTCCCAAGCCTCCTGCTTACACTTATCAAGAGTATGAGAACTTGTCAGATATTTGGAATGCATAGCTAGGCTTAAAAAGGCCCTTGTGGTTATTAGCTAGTAAACACCTATGAATGTATGACAACATTAAAAAGGAAATATAAAATTTCCCTTGTTCTTTCAAAGACTTACACTTTCTGTTTTTAAATAATTTATTTTCTCTTTAATTTACCATTTATTAAACCATATTCTAACCTTCAATTTTATCTTCTGTTTTCTTTCATCGGTCACTGTGGAGAACAGATAGAATCACAGTTTCACCAGAGATGTCAAGTTCCTTTTCATCCATTGCATTTTTTGACAATGTGCAAAGGACTGGCAACTACAAGTATTTCGCTTGGATGACCATTCCTGAATGTATACCCCACCACCCACACAATAATGTTTAGAAATTGTGGGGTGAATTGGTCAGTATGAGATCTCCACATCCTTTCCTTTCCTACAAGATGATAGACTGAGTGACACGATAATGAGATGAAGGACCTTTCCTTGCTGCTGAGACATTAGGTCTCTGCGAAGTGGAAGAAGCAATTTTTGTTGGTAGAAAAATGAATCAACAAAGATATCCATGGTGTCTCGACAAGATGGGAGCAATAAGAATGAGGTGAGGCTTGTTCTGCTTTGTTTTGAGTAAAACTTTCTTAATCATGGTGATAGGAGGAGAGGTTCACAGGTAGGTACTAGGCTATCGGCCCAGGGGCCTAGGTAAGCCTAGCCAACAAAGTTCCCTGGCTTACATCAACCCAAGAAAGTTAATTTCCTGTGCCCCTGTTGAGCAGAGCCACAGAAATGATCCCCAGGGTGTATTTCCTATTTCTCATCCACTCATCAAGATTTTTCTTGAAGAGTGTTAATGAGGAACTTTGCTTGACATAGATGGGTAGCTTGTTCCAGAGTATGGGAAGTCTCTGGGACAGGAATCCATCCCTCCAGCAAGTCCTGTTTGTTGTGGTGAGCATGTAGCTTGGAGGGATTGGGATTTCTTTAGGTGTAGCATGTCCTACAGCTCAGGGTTTGACATAGCTTTATATGTTAGGCAGAGATCACCTCTGAGTAGGCGATATGCTACAGAGTAAAGCTGGAGTTTTTTGAGACGATCAGTGGAAAGCATCTGTTTGAGGCCAGTAATTCTGTTTGTGAGGTACTTCTGTGGCCTTTCCAGCTGCTGCAGATGTCTTGTGAGGTACATTCCAAAAGGGGCGTTGTACTCTATTATGGGTCTAATGAGTGTCAAGTAGAGGGGAACAATTACCTCTTTTTTCCTGGATGAGGACCCTTTTTTGATGGTGTGCCATGTAGAAGGATTTCCTGACCACTGTGGCAATGTGATTATCAAAGGAGAGACTACTGTCCACCTGGGTCACAAGGTCTCATCACACATTCGGTGTTAAGAAGACTGCCACCTGTGTGGTAGTTCATGGGTACAGAGTTTTTACCAAAGGGGATAACAATGCACTTTTTGGCATTGAGCTTGTGGACATGGCTCTGACACCAGGCATCTGTCTCAGTGAGGACCTTCTGTAGGATGTCCACATCATTTGGGGACTCGACTGTAGCTCCTAGTTTGCAGTCATCTGCAAACTTCATTAGCTAGAGGCCTTCTGTGTTAGCCTGTACTTCAGAGAAGTAGATACCAAACAGGAGAGGTCCCAGGACTGAACCCTGTAGTACTCCACTTGTTACTGGTTTGAAGTCAGATTTGGAGTCTGCAACTTTTACAGTGTGGGTTCTGTCAGTGAGCCAGTTGGCAACGCATCTTGTGACATAGGGATTTATACCTAGTTTAGTGAGTTTAACTTTAATTCCAGAATGGGGGATGGTGTTGAAAGCCTTGGCGAGGTCAAGATAGGCTGTGTGAACCATCCTACCTTGCTTTGGTGACTGCCTCAAAGAAGCTGACCAGGTTCACGAGGCAAGATCTGCCTTTCACAAACCCGAACTGGGTGGGGTCCAGAGTTTGGAGGTTACCAATGTCTTTGTTTATGAATTCCATGATGATACATTCCATGGCCTTGCAGACCAGGCTCATCAGGCTAATAGGGTGATAGTTCCCAGGATCAGTGGTGGCTCCCCCTTTGTGGAGTGGGATAACTGCTGCTGTGTGGCATTCAGTGGGCACAAAGCCTGACGTGAGGCTATGACTGAACATGGTGCTTAGGTGGGGAGCCAGTTCGTTCTTAAGTTCATGTAAAATGCAGACTGGGATGTTGTCCGGTCCCATGGATGCTGTGTTTTTGGCTTTAGAGAGTGCTGCTTTTACCTGTGAAGTTGTGATTACAGGGACTCTGCATTCTTCCTGTATTGATATGGGCCCTTTAGGGGGTTAGAGGGGAGTAAAGTTAGCAATGAACCTCTATCTGCCAGGATGTTGGCAATATCAGTTGGTTCTGTAAATTTTGTGCAATTGTTCTATAACTCAGAGCAGATCTGGGTGTTGCCATCGAGATTTTTTACATAGCTATAGAATGCTTTGTGGTTGTCCTTAGAATCAGTGGCAATCTTGTTTTCATAGTTAGCTTTGGAAGATCTTATAAGGGATCTCAGCTTCTTGCTGGGGATGACCAGGGAGCTCCTCCACTCATGGGATTTTACTCTCTTTTGCAACAATTTCTTCCTTCTGTTGTAGAGTTTGTTTATGGCAGGGGGACCACCAGATTGGCTTCCTTTTTTTGGAGGATAGCATCTTGGTTCTGTTTGGGATAGCACAATCCATGCACTAGTGTAAGTGCTTATAGAGTGCATTTGTGTAGGATTCGGCAATCGTAATTGTATTGTCCATCTGCATGGGTATCACGAAGTTCACCACGTCTGTCTTAAGAAGCATGAAGTTGGCTTTGGAGAAATTTTTTACCGTGGTTTCCTTAATGGGGGGTGGGGGCGAGATGTGGCTATCTAGGGTGATTAGCTTATGGTCGGATCTGACCAATGAGGAGTTGACTTCAGGTGTGGAACACCAGTCACTCATGTTGGTAATGACTAGGTCTAGGATATTGTTGCCCCTGATGCGGGTGTGGATAAGTTGATCCAGGGCATTGGAATTTATGAATTCCAGAAAGCGCTGAGCGAAGGAGTTGGTACATAGTAGTTTTCCCAGTTAATGGTGGGGTAGTTGAAATCGCCCAATATTAGGGTGTTTGGTTGAACACTAATATTTTCCAGTATATCAAGAAAAGAGGAGTGGGAATCCTGGGGCATTGTGGGGGATCTATAGCAAGCTACAATTTGGATTGCAGTTTTGCCCAGAGTTAGTTGCACTTGGATAACCTCGACTGCATTATGCTGAGCAACTAGCCTGGAGGTGTGGATATCCTTAATGAATATGGACATACCTCCACCTTTGGTGTTCTGGTCCAGGTTAGATGGCCAAAAAGTGTGGTATGAATTATAGCCTGGTAATGCAGGGGTGCTGTCTGGAGCCTTGAACCAGGTCTCAGTCACTGCACAGACATCAATGGTTCTCCATTTTAAGGAGTGCCTCGAGTGAGTGCATTTTGAGATTTAGACTTCTAACATTGAGTAGCATTACCCTCAGTTTTTGCTTGCCTGTTCCTGTTATGGTGGTGAATTTGTCATTTGAACCTTGCCTAAAAAAGGCACTATAGGGGCGGCAAGAGCCTTTGTCAGTATCTGGAATCCCAGGGGTGACAGGTGCAGGCCATCTCTGGCAAAGCATCGTTGTCTGTCGACCATGTCGTCCCAGACAGACAGATACTGGATTCCCTTAGAATGACACCAGAAGCTTAGCCAAGTGTTGAAGTCAATCATTTTGTCCTTGTACTGCGGTATCATTCTGGGTGATGGCAGAATGCTACTCAGGGCTAGGGTCATACCTGCCTGGGCTACAAGATCGGAGAGTTCTTCCCTGTCTCTTTTCATGTAGTCCAGGGAGGTATAGCTCAGGTCGTTCACACCAACATGGACAATCAGAGTGTCATATCTGTACTTGTTGTGGAGTGACCTGAGTGTGTGGGTTATGTGGCGGATCCTGGCACCCAACAGGCAGCTGACAGTGACCTTTTCCTTGTTTAGCCTGGTGAGTGGGACATCAGTGTGCCTGACTATAGAGTTACCTATGACTAGTGTGTTGGGTATGTTGTTTTGCCTTATGGGCTGTGGTTGAATGGTACACTGAGTGTGGGTGGTTGCTTGCCTTTCTATTTTGGAGGTCTCTGTTGCTTGAGCAGATTATTATTGAGAGCCTCCACGAATGTTTTTGGGTTTCTATGTGTGGATTTTGGTGGTGTAGGTTAGTGGGACTATGTGATGAGTGTAGTGTGGTGCAAGTGTTTACCTTCTCCTCTTGACTATCAAGTTCAGTCTTGGTTGGAGAGAGTTTTATTTCCAGTTTGGCTAGATAAGTGCATCTCTCAAAGGTTGTAGGGTTGGGTGGTAGGAGGAGAGGGTTGTCTGTGTACATGAAGCAATTGCTACATTGCCCTAAGATGGCCAGATTCATCAGATAGACAGGAGAGAACACTGGGAGCTGACCCTTGGACATGCCTGAATAAAAATATATTTTCCTCTAGACAAGTGAGGAAAGTGAGTACAAGAGCTGTTTTTCTCTAAGCAGGTGAGGAAAGTAAGTACCAAAACTGTTTTCCTCTAGGTAATGAGGAAGGGTGAGTACTGGCTGGCATATTTAAATTCCTGGTTTCCAGCGATAGAGAAGACATTCAGTTTCCATATTGTGTTGTTCTCTTTCTTTGCTATATCACATTATCAGTCTTCTGAATCCTAATGCTTTTTTTTAATACAGTATTCACCATAGACACTGTAATTGTTGTATCCGTTGAGCTATCACAATACATTGCTAAGTATGACCTTTCTTCATCAAAGACAGAGGTCATGGAAAGAAAAGAAAAAAGATGGAGGTCATGGAAAGCATAATGTAGGTGACAGTGTAGCATATCCTTGCTGATCATGTGCTTAACATTGCCATTGTTACTCATATGTGAATAATGTGAGTTGCCCTGAAGTGGCTAGAAAACTCTACAAGATACATGCCCAAAGGCATCACCAGCTTGGTCACTGCAACGAGTCACATGATCAACAGCTTGACATTCTTAGCCAGGACGTTCTGTCCCCCCTCCTCATCACTGTAATGCAGGTATCTGAAAGGCATGCTAGTCAAGGCATACATGCTAAACCCTCTGCCTTGAGTGTGACATGCTCCGGTGGTGAAGGTGCTTGTCTGTCAGCCAGATTACCCTTTAAATTTGGGCCTACTGTTGTCACTTATTATATTATGTTCATCTTCATGCTTTCATTTCCCTACTATGAAGTATGTTTCCCCTTCTCTGCATATACTCCCATATCATCCATCTTGTGTACCTGCATCCAGTGCTACCTTCCCATATGCCTGTACAATTCCAGCAGTCTAATTCTTAATTTTAATTTCTACTTAGAAATACAAAAAAATTGTATATATATTCATATGATATTGTTAACTTTTGATGTAATATTGCTTAGTAAAAGAAAAGTAAGTGGGGGGCTTTGCCCCCCACCCCCCGTTGTGGGGGGCTGTGCCCCCCCAACTATATATTCTAACTCCAGGGTCGCACTACAGTGGGGAAGGGGGCATATTCCATTTTCTTGCTAATAATACTTGTCAGTGAAATGAAGTGTCGGGCAAATGAAGTGTCAGGCAAATGAAATTTCAGTGATTTGGTCTCAGGCAAATGGGTGTCAGGCAAATGGGTGTTAGGTCAAAAGAAGTAGACCCATATATATATATATATATATATATATATATATATATATATATACACACACACACACACACACACTAACTTGCAAGCCAGTAAAACAAAAAGCAAAACCAACTTTAATGACACTTTTGTCAGAAAACATGTGGACTTCATAAAATTAAATCACTGTTTAACACATTCCTTAAATATGAAGTTTATAAAAAAACATACGACTGCATACAACCAATTTTTGTCTCTTTCGGCTTTTCCCGGTTAGGGGTCGCCACAGCGGAACTCCGGTCCGCTAATGATTGGTAGTGGATTTTTACGTACTGGGTTACCAGCCCCGACGCACAACCTTCAACGAAGGCACGCCCCATTCACACAGAAAACGCTCTAGCTGAGAATTGAATGGGACAACATCTTGCTATGACGTGACAATGCTACTGCAGCACCACCACCGCAGTAGACTGCATACAACCAGTACTGCTGACCTCATGTTTTTGATAGTCGCTTATTCTTATTATATGTAAAAAATGTTAGTGCATTTATTACTTTGGTCATTAGATGGCAGTAAAGCTTTGGAAACTGTACTTGCTCTTTTCATAGTAATTTTTTCATTACATTTAAATGTTTTTATTGACTGCATACAACCAATAAAAACATTTAAATGTAATGAAAACTTACTATGAAAAGAGCAAGTACAGTTTCCAAAGCTTTACTGCCATCTAATGACCAAAGTAATAAATGCACTAACATTTTTTACATATAATAAGTATAAGCGACTATCAAAAACATGAGGTCAGCAGTACTGATGTCAGACATTAAAATGAATGCTGCTGCAGTTTAACATTAGTAAACTGGGAAATGTGGAGATGTCAAACTCATTTAAAGATTTTAATTGTAATGTACTAGCTAAACGAATGTGCTCATCCTGTCTGTAACCTTAGTTGCCACTGAAACTCTCTTTTTTCCAGGAGACTCGTATAGTCTTAAGTCCCTGCATCTGTTGTCTACAATGACCTGATCGAAAACATGAAATAAAAATCTTTTAAAATTCTACCAAATGTTATAATTATTCAAAGAATTACTTTTTTCTTTTTTGAATATACATGCTCATATATCCTGGTCAGTAGTTTTCTGCTTGTTTACTTACATAAATATGAGCATGCTGCAATACATATAATGCTTATTGCATATAGTTAACGTAACCATATGTCCTTATGAGGCAAATGCACTTAACGGCTATTGCTAATGTAATTATATGAAGAACAGCTCTACATCAGTTCCTTTCTGCTTGTTAGTTACAAGCTCCTTTTGTGCAGGAGTCCCAGTCTCAAGAATTTTTAAATTAACTAAGACACACACACACACACACACACACACACACACACACACACACACACACACACACACACACACACACACAATGCCTGTGAACTGTACAGTGCCTATTGGTTAGTTACTTTTGGCATATTTAGAACAATGCCATGCCATTCAAAACACCACCTATGTATCTGCGCGAACATTCCCATTAATAGAATACTGTGGTAAATGTACAGTAAGCCAGTTCTGGCCTCTGGCTGTTGTGCCAGAAATTGTTCAAAAACATCTACTAGGAGTGATCATTTTTGCTTAGTACAGTAATACAAAGAGGTAGAGTATTTAAGAGTGCTGGGGCATAGTAACGGACTGATTTCTCCTCACTGCAAAGGCTGTGTTTCAAGATAACACACACTGCCTCACATGAGCCACATATAAAGGTTCCCTGTCTTTACCCATTTAGAAACTGGACATTTACAACTTGTAAACCAGCTCATTAGTTAAAGGCAAACACAAAGATGCATTTTTTACAAACAAAACTGAGTTTTCTCATCTTCTCTGGCAGTACAGTAGCATGAAGAATAGATGTACAGATATCACTCAAAGTGACCTTAGTCATCCAGTGCTGTTATGCTGAATGTCAAATCTCTTGCTCACACTGTTTCAGTTCATGCATAAGTACTATTAACTGGTGCTCATCTTAGTTTATGGAACTGGATAATCCTTTATGTGAAACAGGCATTTAACTGTTCTCTAAGTTCAAGGGCAACCACATACTGCATTCCAGTGGCTATAATTGACTGGCAAGGAGTCGCTTCATATGTATTTACTAGGAATGTGCCTGAAATGACCACTGAGTAGACTGGCCAAAGCAAACCAAAACACATTTAAGTATATTAGCAATCTAACAAACTAGACAGTGTGATATGTTTCCAGATCAATGAGAGCCATAGTATCTGCTTCACAGGGCAATTTGTGATTAGTCATAAAATCCTCAAGCCTACACTTAAATATGGCTAAGGTATTACATTGATTGGTATACAAGGGACATTTATTGTATCTATAAAAGATTCTTTGGGTTAGATATCTATCATGTTAGCAGGTACTGTTTATGCAAATGTGAAGACTGATATCCTTGATGTAAGTGTTTGTGGTACCACCGGTTTTGCAGAGGTGGAGATCTGATCTGGAAGGCCAGGTCATTTTATAGCATGGAAGGCTAAGCAAAACTATCCAAGTATTCATCTGTAAATATGTTGTAAGTAATTGCTATGTAAATTGTTAATCACTATGTAATCCAATGTAACTACTGTCTGTTTATTTTAACTGTGGAGCTTTTCTCCCCAGGCCTCTGCTGAAAATGGACCTACGTCCAGTCGGACACTCCCAGTCAACAAATATAAATAAAATAAATAAAATAAAAGTAGGAGCCTGTCTGAGGAAGAATGTAATGAGTGGGGTTTCATTCTATCCAGTTAATTTAAAGAGTTTAGTACTTCAACTTTCTTAGTTCAAAATCTTTGGGACCTTTAAGTTGGGTAAGGTGTTTGGAAGGGAGCATGCCATACTGGAAATTGTATTTGATGACAGGCCTAACAAGAGATGAATTGAGGATACTACCTTGGAAAATAATTGGACAAGATAACTGTGGTTGATACACTATGGTCATGGTATAGCTCATCACCTTAGAAGGTGCTTAGATATCTAATGACTGTGTTAGTTTTAAGTGGATTGTTATTGGTAAGGCATGAACATTTTTTATCTGACAGTGATTCCATGGTCAGTACACCAGGTATTGATCTAATTCAGCACCAGGGAATAAGCCGTGTATGTAGCAGTAACACACAACTCACATTTATTATTAAGCATGGTCAGTTGAAGGCCTTTGACATCTGTTTTCATATTGAAAAAGTACATACCAAAGTGCAGGTGCCCTAAAACTAAACCCTTTGAGACATTGCAAGTGATTTTCTTTTTGGAGGAAGAGTCAAATTAGCAGATACATGCAAATATTTACAAGGTAGTTTTTTTTAGGTTGCTCTAATATTACTGGAAAATGGGGTATAGATTTATGTTATGAACATAAAAATGCATAACAGTATGCCACTGTTTGGTATGGCAGTGTCTGCATTTTGTGACAAAGACCTACAGCTTGCAGTTAATATAATTTGCATTTTGTCCTTCATGCTCTAATATTATTGTCTGAATGGCTTATACAGGAGTCATCATATGGAGGAATGGTTGGAATATTGTTTCCCTTAAAGTCCATTAGGCTGTCACAGCATGGCGACTTCTTTAGTAACTTCTTGTGCTAGGACCAGTATAATATTGCACATCCTCTGTCTGTGTTGGTACCCACAGAATGCTTCCCTTATAATCAGTTCAGACATACCTATTTGAAAAGCAGATCCCTAATCACAGCTGACTGAGAACACAACATTTCCTGATCTGACCCCAGAAACTACATACCTGTTCGTCTGACTAGTCTAATATGCAAAGCCAGGGAAAGAATTATCATGATGGAAATGATCAACAACGACAAAGGCAACCTTCGGACACTGGCCCAGCCCAGTTTAGCTTTGTCAAGGGAAGGTCATGCCTACTAACCCTGGTGGACTTCTTTTGAAAAGGTCAGTAAGGAATGGATGAGAGGAAAATGTGTATACTGCCTACCTGGACCTGGCTAAGGTATTTTGATACAATATCCCACTCAGGTAGGTACAGTTGACAAACCCCAAAAAAACGGGCATAAACCCATACATAATTTACTGGATTGCCAGTTGGCTCACAGACAAGACCCAGGAAGTCAGGATTGGTGATACCACCTCTACTAAGAGACCTGTTACTAGCGGGGTACATCAGGGCTCCATGCTGGGACCGCTCCTATTTGATATCTACTTCTCAGAGGTAAAGACTAAAGTCAAGGGCCTTTGGCTGACCAAGTTTGCAAATGACTGCAGATTTGGAGCTATCATAGATGTTCCCCATGACACAAGCATCTTACAAGAGGGTCTAACACAGACAAATGACTGGCAACAAAGTCACAAATTCAAACTCATTGCCAAGAAATGCATTATAGAGTCTTTTGGGAAAACAGACACCTAGGCTAATTATTCCATCAGTGAGACACCCCTAAGAGATGACCCTGCAGCCAGGGTCATCCAGATTTTGTTGCATACTTGGGAGCCATACATATATCCTCCCCCTGTTTCCTTGTGAATTGCTTATACAGTCTCTGTTTCCAATCTTTTCTAACCTCCTCTGATTGATTCCTATAGCTATCATGCAATATTTTATATGCCTTATTATTTCTTTTGTAACAGCAGCTTCAATTCTAGATTTACTTAAAAACTCTACCAGAGCTGGTCTTTCACTTAGGATTCCCCTATCCCTTTCTCTTTGTCTATATGCTGATATTAATCCCTGATAGGGAAGGCGGTAACTAACTTGCAGTCCAAATGTCTTCTTGGCCTCTTCCACTCTATTACCCTTCTCTCTGTAGTTATTTGCTGCCAGTACATTGGTTCCTTTGCCACTTTTCTCCAGTAGATTCCAGCCCACTCTTGCCTATTTTCAGTATCTCTAATTGCAGCCATTCCAAGGCAGAATCTCCTTTCTCCATTCAAGTGTTAGCTAAGTTCTTAGAATACTTTCTGCTACTTTATAAATATAATATTCTGTACGGTTGTTATTCTCCCTAAGGATCTGCATCCGAATTCCTGGTCTTTCCTTATTTCTTGAGTTTCCCCACTGCTTCATCGTCATCCATTTCCACTTGACTGTATCCAGCAGCGAATAAAACAGAACGCTCCTATATTCGCTAATCGTCTCACGACTATATCTGTGTTCAACACATACAAAATGACAAATAAATAATTAAAATCTGTTTTAATCCATACAATGTTTAGCGCTTTCACTCACTTAACCATGAGCTTCCTCAGAACATTCATACTACAGATAATGCAAGTTTAAATACAACTATTTGGCGCCAAAAACTGTTTCAATTTCTTAAAGCTGTAGACCTTTAAAAAATTTTTTTTAAAAAATCTTTGTAAAATTTCCATAAACCATGTTGTAATACTGAAATACATAAGAATACATAAGAATATACCACTCAAATTAATATACAAATCAAATTCACAAAATTATTATTTCAACCACTAATTTCTAGTAATGATTTTGTTGATATGTATTCATTTAATCCAGGAGGTGTTGTGGCATCCGTCAAAATCTGCCAACAAACCTCTTTGTATGCCAAAGGGGGTGGAAACATTGAGTGTTTTAGCATACAAAGAGGTTTGTTGGCAGATTTTGACAGATGCCACAACACCTCCTGGATTAAATGAATACATATCAACAAAACCATTACTAGAAATTAGTGGTTGAAATAATAATTTTGTGAATTTGATTTGTATATTAATTTGAGTGGTATATTCTTATGTATTTCAGTATTACAACATGGTTTATGGAAATTTTACAAAGATTTTTTAAAAAAAGTTGTTTTTTTAAAGGTCTACAGCTTTAAGAAATTGAAACAGTTTTTGGTGCCAAATAGTTCATAGGTTCAAAGGTTCGTACTAGGCTATCTGCCCTAGGGCATTTATAAGCCTAGCCAGAGTGTGTGCGGCTTTCACCACCCCTTAGGATGAGAATACTACGCCCTTTTAGGGTTTAGTTTACTGTGCCTCTGTCTAGTAGTGACACAGAGATGACCCCAGGGGTAAACCTACGATCTCCCATCCACTCGTCAAGATTTCTCTTGAATAGAGCCAGTGAGGGGCTCTGCCTAACATGAACTGGGATTCTGTTCCAGAGTGTAGGGAGCCTCTGGGTTATGAATCTGTCCCTCTAGCACGTCCTATTTATTTCTGTGTTGAGGTTTAAGTCTCTTGCTCACGTGGCTCTGATGGATTTGGATTTTCTGAGGTGAAGCATGTCCATTAATTCCGGATTGGACATGGCCTTGTACGTCAGGCACAGATCACCTCTGAGTAGGCAGTATGCGACTGAATAGAGCTGGAGTTTTTTCAGTCGGGCAGCATATGACATATGTTTAAGACCCTTTATCCTCTTGGTGAGGAACTTTTGTGGTCTTTCCATCTGCTGCAGGTGTCGGGTGAGATACATCCCAAATGGGGCATTGTACTCAATCATTGGCCTGATAAGAGAAGAGTACAGGGGCACAATGACATCTCTTGATCTAGATGTGAAACCCTTCATGATAAGGTGGGAAATATAGAAGGTTTTCCTAACCACTTTGGCAATGTGAGTGTCAAATGAGAGGTTACTGTCAGCCTGGTTCCCTAGGTCCCTGATTACCTCTTCCGTACTTAATGGATTACCACCTATGTGGTAATTTGTCAGTACCTTGTTTTTCCCAAAGGGTATGACTATACATTTTTTGGCGTTCAGCTTAAGGCCATGGCTCTGGCACCAATTATCAGTTTCTATGAGGCCTCTCTGAAGGATGTTTGTGTCCGCTGGAGTATCAATTATGGCGCCCAGTTTGCAGTCATCTGCAAACTTTGTCAGCCACAATCCTCCTATGTTTGCCTGTACCTTGGAAAAATAAATGCCGAACAAGAGGGGTCCCAGGACTGAGCCCTGTGGGACACCGCTTGTGACTGGCTTAGAGTCTGACATAGCTCCAGCAACTCTGACCCTGTGGGTTCTGTCCTTGAGCCAGTTTGCAGCCCATCTTGTGACATATGGGTTTACATTTAAGCTGGTGAGTTTGTCTATGATGCCCGAGTGGGGTATTGTGTCAAAGGCTTTTGCAAGATCAAGGTAGGCTGTGTGAACTGCCTTACCCTCATCAGTGGCCTTAGTGACTGTTTCAAAAAAGTCGACCAAGTTCAAAAGGCAGGATCTGCCCTTGACAAAGCCAAATTGGGTAGGATCCAATGTCTGTAGGTCCCCAATGTCTTTGTTTATGAGTTCCATAATGATCCTCTCCATAGCTTTGCAGACCAGGCTCATCAAGCTTATGGGGCGGTAATTTCCAGGGTCTGTAGAAGCACCGCCTTTGTGAAGTGGGACCACTGTTGCCGTACGCCACTCTTTGGGTACGTATCCTGTAGTAAGGCTAAGATTAAACAGCAGCCTTATGTGTGGGTTTAGTTCCTCTTGGAGTTCATGTAGCACACAGCCCGGGACACCATCCGGTCCCATTGATGCTGTGTTTTTAGTTGTATTTAAACTTGCATTATCTGTAGTATGAATGTTCTGAGGAAGCTCATGGTTAAGTGAGTGAAAGCGCTAAACATTGTATGGATTAAAACAGATTTTAATTATTTATTTGTCATTTTGTATGTGTTGAACACAGATATAGTCGTGAGAAGATTAGCAAATATAGGAGCGTTCTGTTTTATTCGCTGCTGGATACATTGTGTTACGTGGAACGCTTCATTTTTTCTGTTATTTCCACTTGAATTATAGCTTTCTGCTTGTGTTATGTATTTGCAGCTTAACTGTGTAGCTGTAAAATATCCCTTCAGATCAGGTAATCCTAAACTCTTGTTCTTTTAGAAGGATAAGATTATCTCACTTAACCCTTGCCCTCTTCCTTTCCCAGGTAGTCCGTCAAGCCTTTTTTGATTATTATCTATACCTTCTCCTCTAGTTGATAAAAATATGCCTGACCTGTATATAAAACTAAAGTCACTAAAAACACTTTCTCTGCTTGTATCTTACTATTCATATCCATAAACAAGCTTCCAGTTTTCAGTTTTTGTATTATCTTTTTGTTTAGTCTTTTCTCACATATCCTTAGCTGCCATAACAGAATCATTTTTAATCCGTACTCTTAAATACTTTATTTTAACATATCCCCATAAATATGGGTATTGCTGAACTAATTCATGTGTGGGCACATATTTTACAGCTATAGTGTTTATTTTGGCTTCATTAATTTTGTACCCGAAAAAGACTTGAAACACACTCAGAATTTTCCAAAACACTGAGAAGTCCTTCTCTGGTTTTATGAGGTACAAAATAATATAATTTGCAAATGAATCCAACTTTTCTTGATTACCATACCAATTATATCCTTGAATTTCTGAGTCCCTTATTTTCTTTTTCAGTGTCTCTAAATATACCACAAATAAGAAAGGGGACACACCTGCCTAGTTCCTCTGTTTATTGACAACTTATCTGAGAGGAACCTCCTACTTCAGTTTTTGCATCCGATCCCTAGTATAGCCTCCTAATTAATCTTATTGTATAAGGGAATGAAAATGCTTATATTGCCCTACTCAAGAAATCCCAGCTTACACTATTGAATGCTTTGTTTGTATCAAGACCCACCAACAACAGTGGCATTTTCTTACATTCTGCTTCTCCCTGCATCATTGTTATGTTAATGTTGTCAGATATTTGCATCCCGCTCCATAAAGCCACATTCATCTATATCTATTAACTGTGTCAACATCGTTGATATTCTTTTAACTACTATAGACACAAACACTTTATAAACATTTTAAAATTGAAACGGGTTTATATGAAGCTGGGTGTGATAGGTTAATAGATTCATAGGAGGTTACTAGGCTATTGGCCCTAAAGCCTTTACAAGCCTAGCCATGTTAATCCCAAGTATCCCCATTTGTTCTTTTTGGGTAGTTCGCAGAATGAATTTATGAACATAGAGGGTCTGTGATCAACCCCATCTACCCCTGTCCATCAAGGACATGGGTGCAACCCCAGGGCGAATTTGCTTTCTCCCATCCAGTTATCTAGGGTCAGTGAGGACATCTGTTGTATGTGAATAGGAGGTTTACTCCAGAGAAGCAGCAGTCTCTGGGAGACATCTGTCTCTTCAGCATGTTCTGTTAATGTCCAAGCTAGGTTGAGATCCCTAGAGCGAGTGACTCTTGTGCCATTTGACTTGCAGATCTGCAGCATTTCCATTAGGGCAGGGTCAGAGATTGCTCTATAGATGAGGTACAAGTCATGTCTCAGCAGCTTATAAGATACAGAGTAAAGTGACAGGGCTTTTAGTCTGTCCACATAGGTCATGGTTTGGAGTCCTTGTATTTTTCTAGTGAGAAACCTTTGCGGTCGCTCCATCTGCTGCAGGTGTCTGGTGAGGTACATGCAGAAGGGTGCATTATACACTATTAGTGGACTGATGAGGGTCAAGTACAGTGGAGTTATAAAACCCCTTGACCTGGATGCTATGCCCTTGCTTATGAGGTGTGCTACATACACTTTCCTTACCACTGCAGAAACTTGGTGGTCAAAGTTCAGATTGCTATCAGTCTGTGGTCCCAAGTCTTGCACCACTGAGTTGAAACTCAGGGAGGTGCTGTCAGTATTGTAATTTGTAGGGAATTCCATTTTGCCAAAGGGAATAATAATAGTTTTTTTTTTTTTTGCATTTAGTTTTAGACCATGGCTTTGACACCAATGATTTGTTTGTGTTGGCCCTTCTTGTAATATGTTGGCATCATTGGGGAACTCAATGATTGCTCCTAGTTTGCAATAATCTGAACTTGGTGAGCCAAATGCTGTCTACTTTGGCCTGGACGTCTGAGAAATAGATGCCAAATGGTAAGGGGATCAACACAGACCTCTGTGGTACTCCACTGGTGACGGATCTACTAGTGGAGGTGGAGTCACCAATTTTGACTGACTGTGTTCTGTTGGTGAGCCAATTAGCTACCCATCTAGTAACATAAGGGTTAATCCCTATATGGGAGAGTTTTTCAATGATGCTAGAGTGGATAACTGTCTCAAAAGCCTTGGCAAGGTTGAGATAGGCTGTGTACACTGTCTTACTTACATCCATGGCCTTGGTGACATTCTCAAAGAAGTCTACCAGGTATAATATGCATGATCTACCCTTAACAAAGCCAAACTGGGTTGGGTCCAGCGTTTGGAGGTCGCTTATGTCCATGTTGATAAGGTCCATGATAATTATTTGCATGGCCTTGCAGATGAGGCTGGCTAGACTTACGGGTCTGTAGTTCCCAGGATCAGTTGATTGCCCCCATTTGTGCAGGGAGATTACTTTTGATGTTCTCCATTCTGCAGGAACATAGCCAGTTCTCAAGCTATAATTAAAGAGTATGTCAAGTGGGTCTGCTAGATCTTGCTTTAGATTGTTTAGTAAACAGGCTGGGATATTATCTGGTCCCACTGAGGCCAAGTGTTTAGACATGTCCTGTTCTCTAGAGATACTAGGTAGAGGGTGGTTTCATGTATGCTTTGGGATATAGTAGGTGTAGATGGCGGAGGGGGGGTGAAGTATGTACAGAATCTGTCAGCTAGAAGGTTGGCAGTATCTTCTGATGTAGCATGAGTGATCCCACATAGCTGGGGGTTCCCTTTTAGACTTTGGACATAGTTAAAGAATGCCTTATGATTATCCTTAGCTAGGGATGTGAGTTTTATTTTCATAATTTGCATTAGAAGACTTTACAAGATTTCTGATTTTCTTATTTAGGCTTAGGAGGGAGCTCTTCCTCTTTAGAGTGACATCCCTCTTGCTTTTGGACAACAATTTCTTCCTCTAGTAATATAATTTGTTTATACTTGACGTCCATCATGGAGGCTTGTTTTTAAGTGAAAACCTGGTTTTGATACCGTCAGGTACAGCAGAGTTTATGCAGTCACTTAAGTGTTTGTACAGGGCATTTGAGTACATGTCTGCATAGTGATCATTGATGTCTGTGATTGCGGGTGATATGAAGCTTTTTATACCATAACTTAGTAGGCTGTAGTTAGCTTTGGTAAAGTTTTTTTTTAATATTTTTTGTTCCTGTGGGTTTGACAGTTCTGGTAGTTACTTCAAACGAGACTGATTTTGGTCTGACCTAACCAGGGAGGGCATCATACATGGGGGAAATACAGTGACTCCCATGTTGGTGAGTATTATGTCCAGAACATTAATGCCCATATTTGGGATGCAGACTATCTGTTCCAGATTAATTGTGTTAAAAAAGTCTAGGAACCTCTGGAAAAGCATGTTTTTGGTCATGTATGTTCCCCAGTCTATGGAAGGATACTTGAAATCTCCCATGGTTAGGGTGTCAGGCTGTGTGGTGAGGGATTCCAGTAAATCAGTGTAGGCAGTGTGCTTATCCTGGTTCATGGTGGGAGATCTACAGCTAGCAATGATGTGGTATGGTACTTTCCCAATAGTTAATTGGACATGGAGAAAGTCATGCTGTTTGACCAGTCTCGAAGTGTATTTGGTTTTAATGAAGATGGATACAACTCCACCTTTGGTTCCTTCATGCTCATTTTGAGCTCAGAACATGTGGAAGGCATTGTAGCCTTGCATGGCTGGGATGCTCTCAGTGTCCTTGAACTATGTCTCAATAACTGCACAGATGTCAGCATCTTCCAAGGTGAGGAGTACTTCCAGGGAGTGCAGTTTCATGTTTAAACAAATTAGAATCTTGTTATAACAAGATTGCTAGATTTGTTACTGAGACCCCATATAGGATTCATCACTGTGTAGCTGTCAAACAACTAAACTGGCTTGAGCTGCCGCAGCTACTGAAGCTCAATCAATTATCATTGGCACACAAACTATACTACTACCCAGCTAAAACTCTGGAATCTAATTATACCTTATTCTAGAACAAGAGCCTTAAAATATAGTACCCAAAACTGTCTAAATGCCATCAAACATAATGATGATGCTGAGTCTCTCTTCAACTACTCTATTGCTAAAGCTTGGAATACCCTACCTAGCCACCTGACTTCAATTAGCTCCACCACACAATTTAAAAAGCTCCTCAAAGCACACTATATGAATACCTGGTTATGCTCCTGTGACTCCCCAGGATAAACACTTAATCTATTCTCCATCTTAACCCAATATGCCTTACAATATCCTTCTCTAACTACAGAACTAACCCATCTGTATTCTTGTTTGATCCAGAAATCTTGATTTTATTTTGCTCCTCTAAACATTATGTTCACTAATTAATTTTGTTTCACCTTTCCATCTCATAGGGCTCAGTACTCAGTTATGCTGCTTCACCCCTACTACCTAGTAACAACCTGACTAGGCACAACATCTCAGCTGTTACACTGTCTCACCCCTTTTACTTACTGACGTTTCCTGACTAGCTTCAGCATCCCACACCATCACAATGAGTGTAGCATATTATGTACCCCATTTATAATACTGTGATGAGTGATGACTTTTCCAAGTGTGATATCTACAGTAGTATCATCAACATTATTGTATGGAATGTATATTGTTTTTACTATGTGCTATATGAAATTATGTTCTATAGTTTCGCGTCTTTATTGCTATGTGTTATCTTAGGACATTTACTATGTTATAACTTGATATCCATAGTCAAAGTATTCTTGATTTCTCCTGTTTGATTTATGTATTTTATCTGGAGCTTTTCTCCCTAGGTCTCCACTGAAAATGGACCTGTGTCCAGTCGGACTTTCTCGGTAAACAAATGTAAAATAAATAAACATACATAATCAAACTCCTAGCATCAAGCAGCATAACCCTGAGTATGTCTCGATTAGATTTGGTTACTTTGAAAATTTCTTGTTTTGACATTGCCTAAAAAAGACACTAATGGAGGAGGCACGGGTCTTTGCCAGTATTCAAAAGCCTAGGTTGGACAGGTGCAGACCATCTCTAGCAAAGCAGTGAGAGCTGTCTACCATATCCTCCCAGGCTGACAGATACTGAATCCCCCTGGAGTGACACCAGAAGCTGAACTAATTGTTTAAGTCAGTTTTTTTTGTTTATATTGTGGCATCATCCTGGGTGAGGGTAGGATACTGGTTAGGGCTAGGGACATACCTGTCTAGGACACATAATCAGAGAATTCCATCATGTCTCTCTCCATACAGTCCAGAGAGATGCATCTCAAGTCATAACAGTACTTGTTGTTGAGTGACTTGAGTGCATGCGTGATTTGTCAGATCCTGGTACCTGATAGGCAGCCGACCATGACCTTCTACTTGTCCAGTCTGGTGAGAGGAACATGTGAGTGTCTGACTATGGAGTCATCTATGACCAAGACATTTGAAGTGTTTTGCCTTAGGGGCTTATTTGTTGAGACGTGTGTGTGTGTGTGTGTGTGTGTGTGTGTGTGTGTGTGTGTGTGTGTGTGTGTGTGTGTGTGTGTGTGTGTGTGTGTGTGTGTGTGTAGTTGTAGTAGGATGGTTCTTTACCACCTTTAGGTAGTACAAACACCACAGCTTTCTTCCAGGATGTTGGTGCTTTGCCTCATTTTAAAAATAGTGTTAAAATTTTCCATGTCTTTATCTTTTTCTTCACTCTTAGCTTGCAAACCTCCACAGGAATGCCATCTGGAGACTGATTATACATCACCATTTTTGTCTCATTTCCTCCTGTTAACTGTTAATTGTTGAGCCTCGTCTACCTCTAACCTTGGCATACCTAAGTATTCAATAAATATTTCTGTTTGTGCTTGATTTCCACATTCCTATCCAACAGATTTTCAAAAAATTTCCAAAATATCTCTACTACCTCTACAGGAGCTCTGGTTATTTTTCTTGTTATAGGCTCCATAAATTTAGCAACAACCCCTTCTACTTTCTGTTGCCCGAGTCATTGTGCTAAAAGATTTTTGTGGTCTGGAGTTAATATAAAAAAAAACAGTTAGCAGCAATATTTCTAAACTCATGCATATTATCCAGACACTTCCTTATTTTCTCTCTAGCACTCTTGTTCTGTGATATCCCCGTTATTTTGCAATACTTTAATCTTTGTCAACCTCTCGAAGTAATTCTTGTTAATTCTTAACCATATCTATTTTTTATTTCCACTCTATTTGTAAAACTCCACTTTCATTATAACCTACTCACTAGCTATAACTTCTGATGAAATTTCTATTTTTCTCTTATCACGCTTGAATAATTTTCAACACCCATTTCTTAAATTCCTCTCTTTTTTTACAGAAAGGTGGGTAAGCACCAGTGTCTCATTTACACTTCATTACTCTGCATTATCTTAGTTGTTACTGGTGCATGATCTGAAAAAAATATTGCATGTGTGCCAAAGTTTTAGATTAAATGCACACATTCATGTGATGTATAATTTGTCTAGCCTAGTTATTGTATGTTGTTCAGTAATATGTAAATTATCTCTCTGAGTTCTTGCTGCTGAATTTACGTCTTTCTGTACCAAATATTTTCATAAATTTCTTCTTAAGTCTACCCTATTTTGTTATATTTTCCTTTCTAGGTCCCCCAGATACATCCTCACTGTTGCAAATCAAGTTCTGGTCCCTACCTATAAGTAATATTCTTTGATGAAAGCTGATTATTACTCCCAAAATGTTCTTAAGCTGCATAATAACAGTTATAGGTGGAATATAAATACAAGCCAGCATAATCCTCCTCCCTTGCTGCTAGCCCCTTTCTACCACAAGTCTAGAATTACTATTTTTCCCTCTTCTATCATTATTGGAACTCCTCTAGTATAATGTAAGTACTCCCCTTTTTCATTGTCCCTGATCTCTGCTGAATATCCCTCCTGAAATCTTTTGTTTATCAAACTCACATGCTCATTTCTTTCCATGCATGTTTCCTGTGGCAATATTTACACTCTGCATTTCTTATGATATTTCAGTAATCTTTCCTTCCTTTTATATATGCCAGCTTTTTAAATGTCTGCTTCCAGCTTTTGTGTTACATGCACCCACTAATGTTGGACAGGTTGATCTTTTATACAGTTGTTTTCCTCTTTTTAGATTGTAATGTCTACAATTCTTAAAGCTTAAAAAAGAAAGAAAAAAAAAACCTTATTTACTATCTTTATCACATACAATAAGCCGTGGTGGTACAGTGGTAGTGTTGTCGCCTCACAGCAAGAGGTTCTCCCATTCGATTCTCAGCTGGAGCACCTTCTATGTGGAGTCTGCATGTCCTCCCCCCGATCGAGTGGCGTTCAAAAGACATGCATAAATGGGTGTACCTTTGTTGAAGGTTGGGTGTCGAGCTGGCACCTCGGCACCGTAAAAATCTACTGCCAATCATTAGCAGACTGGAGTTCCACTGTGGCCACCCCTAACCGGGAAAAGCCGAAAGATGTAGATCACATGCAGCAAGCACTGAAAATATTTTATCACATGCAATTTATATCATAAAATGTTTTAAACGAATACCATTAAGAAAAAACGTTTTGCTTAGATACTTTTTCCATCTTTCTCCCTCTTTTATTTCCTTTTAGCATCTTTCCAGACATTACTGATATGAAGTGGGAAGTATGCATATCAGTCCCCCAACAAGTTTAATAACAAAGTTAACAGAAATCCAATCTTTCTGAGACACTTTTTTTGTTTTTTTGCAATACCAAGTTTCACAAATGTGATTGATGCTTTATAGTCACATTTATTTGCTTTTTTCAGTGTTGCTTGTCTTCTCCCTGTTCATCTCCATCTACCAGCCCCAGACTCTAGTTCCAGTCCAAGGTATTCCTGTGCTTTTTTCTGTATCTCAAGCATTTTCCTTTAGAACAATGGAAAAAGATTTCACTGGCAAAGTATCTGTATGAGCCTTAACATCAGAAGAATGAGAAGCAGAGTCCTCTTCTGTCTGATGCCTCACCCCTTGTTGGAACCACTTTTGTTTTACCCCGTAGCCTGTTCTCCATAAAAAATTACTTTGATCTCATGGAAAAAAAATATTCTGAAGACAGTTGGATACAGCAGCTTGAATCTCACACCTGCCTCTCAACATTCCCTGACTGCTGTGTTTAATTTTTCTCTTCTGCTGGTGTACAGTGAGTAATCATTTTCCAAAAACAATCTACTGTCTCTGTTTTTTAATATTTTCCCCTTGGCCAAAAATTTTGTCAGGATTAACCGTTTCTCCTGTTATGATTGTGTCTTTACTAAAACAGGTCTTGGCTGTTTTCTCATGGCCAGGTTTGGAGCATACACTCCAACAGCCCTGCTCAATTATTAAACCTGCTGTGGAATACCAGTCTAGTTGCTTATTTGTATTTTCATAAAATTAATGCAATCTGTTCCTTCTAGTTTCTCTGGTACAGCAGAAAATTTCAGTTTTTCTCTGTGTGCTCTGTCTTCTTACTTTACCATTTTTTGAAACAGCTCCACTTGAGCGGGCTCATGCTTGGTCTTTTCTTTATTTCAACCTCTGATTTTTTGCAGTTTTATCAGTTCATCTGAATAGCTGTTTAAAGCTTCTTCCAGTTTTGTAGCCTTTTGTTATTTGAGTGATATACTACTTCAATGTTTCATTTATTTTAATCATCTCAGCACATTTGACCTATTGTTTCCCCTCTAACTACTGGAAGCCACCTCTTCTACCAAAGCTGGAGCTTGAATTACGTTTTGCTGAACAGCTACAGGTTTCTTCCCAGACTGTTGTCTCCTCAACTTTTGATTTTCTTTCAGTTTCTCCAAAATTCTTCTTTGCAGACATCCAGGCAGTGTACTTACTAAACAGTAACTGAATTTTACTAAAGCTGACAATATCATTGGCTGTTTTTCCAGTTTTTTTTTCATACTAGGATAGGTGAAATTAAGCTGTTGATCAGTGTTCAGCCATCTTGGAAGTTTGCTTTAGTAACCTTCTTGAAGAAGCTGACCAGGTTAAGATTTCACAATTCGCCCTTAACTAATCTTTAATTTGGCTTGGGCCAACAGTTTGTCCTTATTTATTAATTCCATAATGATCCTTTCCATAGTTGTACAGGTGAGGCTGGTCGGCTTATGGATCTGAAATTGCCTAGGTCAATTGATGCCTCACCTTTGTGAAAGTGAATGACTATTGCTGTTCTCTATTCATCCAACATGAAGCCTGTTTGGAGACTAATGTTGAATAACCCCTGTAGGGGGTCTGACAAGTCATGTTTCAGGCTGACCAGGAGACAGCTTGGTACGTTATTCAGCCCGATGGGAATAGTGTTCTTAACCTTGGATAGCACCTTGAGGTCCTGTTCTTGGGAGATTTGAGGGAGGGCTGTACATACATTTATGTGATCTGGGAAGATACAGGGCAGAGTTGGGTAAAATTTGAACTAAATTTGTCTGTTGCTAGACTGGCTATGCTTCTGGGTGCAAGTATATGATATCCTTTAGTATAAGTACAGTGTTGGGCATTATTTATGAGATTTCTAACATAGTTAAAGAAGGACTTGTAGTTATCCTTTGCCTGGGTGGCTATTTTCCCTCATATCTGGTTTTATTTGATTTGATCTGGGCCTGGAGTTCATTGTTATGTTTAGCAGAGAGTGCTATTGGCATCTTGGAAATAAAATTTAGTTTTACTTTTACTTATTGAGCCTGTTTATATTAGGGTTCCACTGTATGGATTTCTTTTTAAATTTGATGGATTTCTTCTGAAGGGAACAGATACGTCTACTCAGCTATTTACAAGTGCATAAAATCTGGCATTTAAGGATTCTGCATAAGCAATGGGGTCATTAAGATGGACAAGGCTTTGAATTTAGCCAGGTTATCACTCTGTTTTAGTAGATTAACCTTGGTATAATCTCTAAATAGCGAGGTATTGGAAGATGCCATCTTAAGGGGAATGTGAGTGATTTGTGGTCCTATTTGACAAGGAAGGACATCACAATTAGTGGAGAGCAAATTAATTTACGATAAATCTACTTTGTATGTGTAATTGTGATAGATTAACAGTAAAGTTGATAATCTGTAGGATTATCTCCTTTTTTGCTAGTATTTGTTTATAAGCTTACTCTGTATTAAGTTATCCCACCAGGAAAATTATTATAACTTTTTTCTATTTTGTGTACTTTTTCATATTGATCTATGGAGCTTTTCTAATCAGGCCTCTGCTGAGAAGCAGTTTGCTTTTGCTGACTTAGACTATCCCAGTAAACAAATATAATAAATAAATACTGCTAAGGACCGAGTCCAGGATTTTATCCCCCCTGGATGGGGTACAGACTAACTGATCCAGGGCTTTATAGAACATACTGGTTTAACCCACAGCACAACTTACATAATGGCAGACAGCATTAGTAGAATGCACCGAGTTTATGAACAAGGATTAATACTGCTCCATGCACCACAGTTCTCCAGTAATATGGATGGCAGACAGTACTATTATTTTTTTTTTCAATGGCAGCAATATTTCCTCTTGGCAGATGCTAATGCATGCAGTAAAGAATATTTCCTGAAAATGGGGTCATCATGAGCTGGAGTTTCCTATAACCACAAACCTGTGATGTTAAGTTGTCTATCTCGCTTTCATTCTTGCTGGATGGGTTCGGAGCCGACCTCGGCTCCGACTCGGCCACTCTAAAAGCTCGAGAGTTGGTTCCACCGGCTCGAGGCTCCCCTTATATCCCACAATGCTAGGCGAGAGTTACCTCAGATCTCGTTTGCCGCTACAGCTTCGAGGTTGGTTGCTTCTACCGGTTCCTGGTGAGTGTTAGCTTTTTATACAAAAGTTACTCTTTTTCCCCTTTAACTTTAATTCTTCCTAAATTAGTGTAGGATATAGATCTTTATCCCGACCCTATTTTTCCCGTTTTCTTATTAAAAGAACCGTTGGTTCTTCCCTTGAGCCTTCGGCCTTCCCTTCCCTAGGGTGTGTTTGTGTAGTTACTTTAACTTTTTTGTGCTTAATTATTAGTATTTTACTAAAATTGTTATTATTTTTAGTATTAATAATTTTTTCTGACAGGGTATAACTGTGTGTTTGGGTGTGTGTTAGTGTACACCTGTCAGTTAGGAAAATGTCAAAGGAAGCAAAGGTCTCTGGATTCAAGAAGTGTGATGCGTGCTGTCAGAAAATGTCTCTGACAGGCGGCTCACACTTCTTGTGTCTATGTCTGGGGCCTTTGCACCTGCAGGACTCCTGTGCTGTGTGCCATGGCTTCAGCCCCAGGGTCCTGCAGGAGAGGAAAACAAGTTGATTCTGAGAGGCTTGTTAAAACCAGAGGATTCCCTGTCAGTTTCAACAGGGAAGCCCTCTAAGGCATCGAGGTCTTGGCTCCGGCTTCTGAGACGAGACCAAAGGTTGTTCAACCTTTGCCTTTATCGGCTCCGGCTGAAGCCGATAAGACACAGTCCACAGTTTCTGTGGCTTCCTCGGCTCGGCGGAGCCGAGGTTATCGAGTACCGTGTCGGCTCCGACAAGATCTTGAGCCGACAACCAGAAAGAGGTCTAGGTCACCTTCTCTTGGCTCCGTTCATTCGGCTCCAGGATCTCCCCTGCTGTCTGAGCGGGCCAAGGTCTCATTCCTCTAGGTCATCGAGGCTTTCCGATCATGACCTTCAGAGGGTGGTGAGTCGACTACTTAAGTCCGAGGCACTAGCCCAGATGCTTCAGAGCCCGACTCATCAGTCGGTGCCTGCCCGGTCCATCAACTCTTTCCTCCTTCGACTCTTTTTGAGTTGGAGCGGGTCGTGTCGGAACCGAGACTGTGGTCGCCGGAGCCGAGACAATTGTCTTCGGCTCCGTCGTCGGCTCCGTTTTCTTCCGTGGAGGAATCTCGGCGCGGACCTCCCTCATCGGCTCGAGGGGTGAGTGGCATCGGACCCTTGTCCGACCCCCTCTCCCTCTCGGTGCTTGGCGCTGGTGAGTTCGGCTCCGACATCGGCCTCGGAGCCATCACTGTCGGTGCCGAGGGGTCCTTAGCTCCTCGGGCGGGGACCTCTGGCTCTGCCTGACAGGGGTGCATTCGAGGTCATGCGGAGTGTGTTAGAGCCTGGCTCTGCTCCACTGGCAGCTCCGTCAGCCCCTCCCTCTATGCTGCCTCAGGGTAAGTCGACTCACTCCCTCATCCCGGACCGCAGAGAGCCAGCTCCTCAGGAGCCCCTTTGGGGATTTCATCCTCTTCGAGGCCTCTCCTGATTTGGCAGAAGAGCCCCTCGGAAGAGGAAGTGCAAGAGGAAGCACATTGACTCACCTGAGTCTATCACGTCGGACACAGATCTGGATGATTCTGAGGGTTCCCCGTTCCCCTCTGAAGATGTCTCATTTGCAGACATTCTGGAGATCCTTAAACAGAGGGGAAATTGGCCAGCCCTCAACCCTTCGGAGGACGAATCTGTGTATCTTGAGGCGTTTGGCTCTCGTCCTTCCACCTCCTGGGTGTTGCCCCCCTTCGACCCCCTCATGCAGGTGGTTGCTAAGAAGGCATGGGCGGCTCCTGATTCAGTGGACCCCACTCCCAGGAGACCCTCCAAATTCATCACAGCTCCATCAGACAAGCAATTTTATCAAAAGGAGTTTCTGTGGATGCTATGGTGGTAGCTGCCGCCACAAAGAAGGAACTGGCTGATCCTTCAGTGCCTGTCCATCCACCTAACAAGGAATCTAGGTCCATGGATAGGTGCGGAAGCGGATGTTCTCCTCAGCGACATTTACCATGCGTTAAGCTGAATTGCCTGTGCCATTTCACTCGTCTTCAAAGGGACTTGATCAAGGAAGCGAGTGAAATGTTGAAGAACCCTACAGCTGCGAGTTTCCAAGAAAATGAACACGCAGCTGGCTATCCTTAATTCCATTTCCAACTCCTCCATCGCCTCTCTCTTATGCGGCTGATGGAGCGAGCAGAGCCGCAGGAACAGGGGTAGCCTTACGTAGGCACGCCTGGATGCGGCTATGCAACTTTGCGAACCTTTCAAGACGTCTTTCACGAACTCCCCTTTTGATGGATCATCTCTTTTTGGTCCTCAAGTGAAAGAAACCCTGACTAGGTGCGAGACTGATGGCAAGACCCTTTCTGCCGTCGAGTCCGTTTTCGACTCCTTCTAGGCCTTACCCCAAAGGCCAGAAGGGTGGAAAGATGTGGTTCCGTAAACAATCTCAAGGGACTTCGCCTGACGCACAGAGTCGTTTTCCTACCAGAGGCAGAGGTGGGAATAACAATGGTAGGCATCGCCCTAGGGGCAGGGGGTCCGCCAGAACCAGGGCAATCGGGAAGCCTTTCCTGACAAGCCCTTTCAGCATCCCTGAGGTGTTGCCCGACTGCCCATCTTTGGAGGCAGTCGGGGGAAGATTGTCACTGTACCCAGAAGCCTGGCTATCCCTGACTCAAGACAAATGGGTACAGTCCATCATTTCCGAAGGCTATTCTATCCCCTTTCTTCGTTTCCAAATCAGTCAAAAAAATCCCTTCCAGATGTTCCACCCGCTCAAAGGGATATAGCAGCTTTGGAAATTTCAAAACTGCTTGCAAAAAGAGCAATTCAGCCAGTGTCAGCAGACCAACAAGGATCCGGAATCTACTCAAGGTTCTTTTTAGTTCCAAAGAAAACAGGGGACTGGAGACCAATTTTGGATCTCAGTATCTTGAACAGATCAGTCAAGAAAACAAGATTTCGGATGGTCACGCTGCAATCCATTCTTCCCCTATTGGGAAAAGGAAACTGGATGTGCTCTATAGACCTTCAGGATGCGTACTATCACATAAAAATGAACAGGCGCTCCAGAAGATTCCTCCGCTTCAGGCTGGGAACCAGTCATTTTCAATTCAGGGCCCTGCCCTTTGGTCTCACCACTGCCCCCCCGGTGTTTACCAAATGCATGGGAGTGGTAGCTTCTCACCTGAGACGACAAGGATTCCAGGTGTTTCCATATTTGGACGACTGGCTCCTCACAGCTCCCACCAAGCATCTCCTTCTGATGGCCAGAGATTATACTTTTCGCGTTTGTCAAAAACTGGGTATTTCAATAAATTGCGAAAAGTCTGTTTTGTCGCCTTGTATTATTACCTACATAGGCGCAAATTTAGATACTATAAACATGTCTGCAGCTAACGAACCAAAGGATATCAGACATTCACAAATTGGTGTCACTTCTTCTCAACAACAACAGAGCCAAAGCCAGGTTAGTTCTAAAGGTGTTGGGAATCATGGCAGCGGCCATACCTCTCCTCCCATTGGCCAGATACCACATGCGGATCCTTCAGTGGATGCTTTTTCTCAATGGTCATACCAGGAACTTCCAATGTTTCACACCATTATGATCAAGCGTGCAAAAAGCATCTCATGTGGTGGATGTCTTCCCCCCCAGCTCCTGTCGGGAAGACCATTTGTTCCACCTCCTCCGGTTGCTACTCTGACAACGGATGCCTCCCTGATCGGGTGGGGGCATTATCAGGGCAGGTCAGTCCAGGGCACATGGCAACCAGGCGTATGCCACTTGCACATAAATGTTCTGGAGATGAGAGCAGTGCTTTTAGCGTTGCAAGCCCTTCAAGACTCTCTTCCCTTGGGAACGATTGCAATCCAGACAGACAATATGTCTGTAGTGTGGTACATCAACAAACAAGGCGGAACCAGATCATACCCCTGTGTCGAGAAGCACTCAGACTGTGGCAATGGGCGATTTCTTCTCAGCGTTTTCTGATAGCAACGCACATCCCCGGGAAGTCCAATCACATTGCGGACAAGTTGAGCAGAGCTATACTCATGCCTCACGAGTGGTCTCTGAAAGACTCTGTAGTGAGAGAGATATTTCTCAAGTGGGGTCAGCCTTGCTGCGATCGTTTGCTACTCCCCAAAACAGCAAGTGCAGAGAATACTTCACTCTATTCCTTTACCAGGCCAACCCAGCAGAGGCGCTCTAGTCCAAGTTTGGCCCGGGGACTTCTGTATGCATTTCCTCCTTTCCCTCTGATCTCTCAAGTAATACAGAAAGCTATCGCTCGGAAGGCCTCATTGATCCTCATTGCTCCTTACTGGCCTCGACAAGTGTGGTTCCCCTTTCTACATCGTTTTCTCTTGAGCGACCGTGGCATCTGGACCTAGTTCCAGATCTTTTGATCCACCAGTCGGGTCAGTTTCATCGCTCCCTCCCTCTCTGAACCTCACTGCTTGGTTCCTCCAGTTCCAACCGTAGCCAGGCTTCCTCAATTATCTCACTTTCGGTTAGAGATATATTGATAGCTTCCCATAAATCTTCCACTCGAAAGATTTATTTGAGTAAGTGGAATCGCTTCTCATATTGGGCACAAGGAAAGGACATAGATCCTTTCACCGCTTCCATCCAACTAGTCCTTGATTTTCTAGCTGAACTCTTCCATGCAGGTTCATCTCCATCTACTCTTAAGGTTCAATTGGCAGCTATTTCTAATTTTCATGTGGGCATTTCTGAATCTGCCCTAATGTCCCACAAACTTTGCAAAGCCTTTTTGAAAGGAGTTTTTCTTCTCAGACCTCCTATAAGAAATCCTCCTTCTCCTTGGGACCTAAATTTAGTTCTTGCTTCTTTGATTCTTTCCCCTTTCGAACCTGCAGCTTCATGTTCCTTGAAATTATTATCATGGAAAACTCTCTTTCTGGTGGCTATCACATCAGCTAGAAGAATTTCAGAACTTCAAGCACTCAGTTGTCGTTCTCCTTATCTTTTGTTCCATAAGGACAGAGTTTCCTTACGAACTAACCCGTCCTTTTTGCCTAAGGTGGTTTCAACATCAAATCTAAACCAAAGCATTGACCTCCCTGTCTTTTTCCCAGATTATTCAAATAGGTCTGAACAAAAATTACACTGCCTGGTTGTTCATCGTCAATTAAGGTACTACTTGGACAGGACGAAACAATTCAGAAAATCTGATCAGCTGTTTGTCTCCTATGCGAAAAGCAGAAAAGGACTTCCAGTTTCAAAGGTATCATTATCCAGATGGCTAACGTCTCTGATTACCCTTGTTTATGAGATTAGACACCAAAAACTGCCTAATAAACCTAAAGCCCATTCCACCAGAGCTTTGGCTACTTCTTTAGCCTTCCAAGACAGACTGCCTATTGACACCATTTGTGCAGCGGCTACTTGGGCTACTCCTCACACTTTTATTTCCCATTATAAGTTGGATTTAGCTTCTAGGCATAGAGCTAATTTTGGTTCCACTGTTCTCAGGAGTCTGTTCCGTTAGGCCACCCAGGACAAGGTGCTAGGGACGCGGTCCCATCCAGCAAGAATGAAGGCGAGATAGACAACTTAACATATAGAAGTTATGTTCTTACCATAACGTTCCATGTTAGTTGTCTTCTTCTCGCCTTCTTCTTCGTCCCCTCCTTCCCCCTGGCCTGGACAGACCTAGAGGAGTTGTGATCGTGACCTCTCTTTCTACCACCTCTTTCTTAGTCATATGCTATTGTGCATATTTCTTATTTCAGGATGTAGGTCACCCTTTTCCTCCTGCTGTTAGAGGTGGATTCTATTTACAGTTATACTGTTATTGATATAAGCTGGGTTAGCTTACAAACGAGATCTGAGGTAACTCTCGCCTAGCATTGTGGGATATAAGGGGAGCCTCGAGCCGGTGGAACCAACTCTCGAGCTTTTAGAGTGGCAGTCGGGCCGAGGTCGGCTCCGAACCCATCCAGCAAGAAGAAGGCGAGAAGAAGACAACTAACATGGAACGTTATGGTAAGAACATAACTTCTATTTTGTTCTCTTTGTTTGTCATAGGGATTTATGTTAATTTGCTGCACTGTTTCTCACTAAAAGTGGAGGCTGCTGTAGTCATCCCCAGTGATGCATCTCAATTATTCTAGCAGCTAGTTTAGGGGACTAACGCTTTGACTTGTTAATGAGCTGCTTCCTGTTCCAAGGGTATAAAGATTGAATCTTTTCACCTTCATTTACCTACTGTGTAACCCTGAGTAAGTTACTTAATGAGACAGTGTTTTTAGGCAATTAGGAATTTGGTTAAGGGCTCTTAATGGTCTCGTTGACTGCATATCTAGTAATTACCTGTGAACCCATAAACTTAGTCAGACAACTCTGTTCAGATTAGGGCCAAACTAGCTTCAGATTTCGATTGGCTTTCTTCTCAGCTCTTAAGTTATGGTCGCATTTATCTAAATACCTAGCTGCTCTGATCTTCTTCTGCTATGGATTCCTGTCACAAGACAGATTATATCTGGTCTAGTACCACATTTAAGCCTTGCTCTTGTCACATACTGTGTTGTAAGCAACAAAGCACTCTATGGTTAGATTTTCTGCAAGTAGCCAGTGTTTAGAAGGCAACTAGAAATCCATTTATATAGTTCAGTGACTTGTATTATACATACATGAGGTTTGTACATTTCCAGTATGTAAAGTGGAAAGATAGAGAGACATACACACACACACATATATATATATATATATATATATATATATATATATATATATATAAATATATATATATATATCCTTCTTCTTCTTTCGGCTGCTCCCATTAGGGGTTGCCACAGCAGATCAACTGTTTCCATTTCCTCCTGTCCTCTGCATCTTGCTCTGTCACACCAACCACCTGCATATCCTCTCTCACCACATCCATAGACCTTATCTTAGGCCTTCCTCTTTTCCTGTTACCTGGCAGCTTCATCCTTAGCATCTTTTTCCCAATATACTCTGCATCCCTCCTCAGCACATGTCCAAACCAATGTAATCTTGACTCTCTGGCTTTGTCTCCAAACCTTCCAACCTGAGCTGACCCTCTAATATACTTATTCCTAATCCTGTCTATCCTCGTCAAACCCAGTGCAAATCTTAACATCTTCAACTCTGCCACATCAAGCTCTGACTCCTGCCTTTTTGTCAATGCCACTGTCTCCAATCCGTATAACATAGCTGGTCTCACTACCCTCTTGTAGACCTTCCCTTTCACTCTTACTGGTACTCGTCTGTCACAAATTTCTCCTGACACTCTTCTCCACCCTGCCTGTACTCTCTTCTTCACCTCTCTTCCACACTCACCATTACTCTAAACTGTTGATCCCAAGTACTTAAACTCATTCACCTTCGCCACCTCTACTCCCTGCATCCTCACCATTCCTCTATCCTTCCTCTCATTCACACAAATATATTCTGTCTTAGTCCTGCTGACCTTCATTCCTCTTCTCTCTCTCTCTCTCTCTCTCTCTATATATATATATATATATATATATAGTAAATCAGAATAGTGCAATGGCTTTTTTTTGACATTTAGTGATGGTCTCCAAGATTAAATGCATTAGTTAGACTAGGTGTCTTAGTCCCTGCTATCCCTGCAATCTGATTGGCTGCAATGTGCTTTCATGAAACATTGCATTATTCATTTGTCAACAGTCTCGTGTGTGTGTGTGTGTGTGTATATATATATATGTGCGTGTATGTATATATATATATATATATATATATATGTACACACACACACATGGAACATAGCATTGCCTAAATGAAAGAAGTGTTAAGGAGTTGATTAGATTCAGAAAAATGAATCACACTGATACTTCCACACAGTCTGATTGTGCCACCCTTACAAACCCTGAACACATACAGCAGTATAAAAATCCATATCTAGAAAAAGTTTACCAGTCTGCTGTCAGTCTCCTGCCCCCAACACATCCACACATAATAAAACTGTATAATTAAATCAAACTTGACCATTTTTAACTTAGAAAAAGGAGGATGCAAACCATACTTTCTTGTGTTCATGTATGTCACAATATCTTCAAAGTAAGCTGCTTTAGTTGCCCAATGTAAGGTGAAACTCCAATGGCAAAGGAAACATGCCAGACTCCTTTGGTGGAGCACAACTGAAATGAACAGACTGGAAACAGCACAGCTAAATAAACAAGTATAGTTTAATTCAACTATACTTTATTAAACTAAACTTGTATAAAGAATCAGATATCTTTCTTTTTATTCCTAAATTGTTAACAGATAAAGAGAGAAAGAAGAGAGTACTATAACATGATCCTCAGCTATGGCGGTAACAAATTACTACACTGATTAAAAGTCTAGTTGGCAGAGGCCTAGCCAAAGTTCAAGAGCACAGCACTTAAAACATGCATGCATTGATGATGGGTCAAATCTTTTCCAGCTATTGCAATGCAAATCTAAACTACTAAAGCAGCTGAGATGGTGCTGTAACATCATTCCTACCTTATGATTTTTGATACAGTCAACATACAAATGAGAACTGAGCATATGCATCAAGATAGTAACTCGAAATTTTACTTAGGAGCAGATTATCTTTTACAATACAATGCTTGAAAGTAGCCAAAGAGGGAAATACAAGACTACTACAGTATGGCACGTAACAATTACTCAAAGTAAACTGCTATACCTGTTAAGAACCTCATAGCATACAAATTAACAGAGAGGTGCTTGAATGTACACAACCATAACTTATGAACTCAGTGGAAAACAACTAGAGTTTGAGAAGTGTATTTTTCCTAGTATGAGCATATTATTCTGAATGAAGAGCATCTAGGAATGTTTAAAGGGACCTCTAATTCCTGGAGAAAAAGAGCATATTGTACCAGGAGGGACTAATGTTATCCGGCATATTGGCTGAGTGCTTGTTTGTGCAGATTGTGACATCAGTGAATTTGTGGAGTACCCCATAATGTTATAAGTACGATGCACCATTTCATATACTCCAATGTAATGTAAAGGGTTAGAATAGTTACAGTATTATGCAGAGATTAAGTATATTTCTATCCCATGCACTGCAGCATGTTACTGCACACATTATTAGCCACAATAAATTTGCTCCAACATATAGCATATGCAGAAGTAGGTGTAATACAATAAACTTTGTTCAATAATGTACAGTGTTATGGAGTGAAGTACCATTTTCTCTTCAATGTCATACAGTGGAAGTAAGAAACCTACCATCTATAAACTTTTTATTTATAGGACATATACTAGCACTGGGTTTTGCTTTCTACAATGGTTATTAAGGATTTGTACACGTGAACAGCATACAGTAGGGTGAACATAGATGATGTTCTTCATCTCACATTGCTGCAGTCCTTACACTTGGGTAGTCCGCTGTCCTCGGTCGGCCCGAATATCAAAGTATTAGGCTGACGTCGGTCAAGGCGCTTAAGACTGACATCAGGACGTCAGGGTACAAATGCGCATGACCGACGTCATATCCTCAGTCTTTTTTGCCGCATGGTCCGATGCAGAAGCAGCGTTGCAAGTGCCGTTCGGCGTTCTGAAATTTTGAATCGAGTTTCAGACCGAGTCAAAGTTGGCTAAGTACCCCGTTGGGGAATATTTTAGTTTTTTCTTGCTTCAGTGGTTTACCGGATGTCAGAAAAAGTGAATAACTGTATTTCTTGTGGGAAGCAGATACCGCATAGGGATTATCATACTTTGTGTATTCCTTGTTTGGGGCCTGAGCACGACGTTGTTGGGTGTCGCTTTTGTGCTAGGTTCAATAAGCGCACTATTAAGCGAAGGTTTAATTGTGCCAGGTTGGTCTTCGGGAAGCGGTGCAATTATAAGATGCCGTCGGATGCTCCGACGCCCGCTTCTTCGAAGAAGCGCAAGGACAAAGCAGCTAAACCCAGGCTAGAAGAGTCGTCCGTACCGGACGCCGGTTCTTTAGAGGCATCAGTGGAACCGGTGGTTCCGCCGAAGGCTTCTCTGGAGTCCCAGGGGGAGACTTTGATATTGCAGGATGTGGCCTCTCAGGAGGCAGGTCAGGCTGAAGGGGCTTCTCAGGTTACTGTACTCCCCTCCCTTCCTAGGGTGGTTAGGCCCTCTCCTTCTGTTTCCAAGGCTTCTCCCAGAGGCAGGCCAGGTTTAGCTTCTGTTGGTGTCAATCCTAGTTCAGCAGGATCTGTGCCCAAGAAGCACATGCTTAAAATGGCAGAAGATTTAATTACTTTGATTAGAGGTTCTTTGCCCCCTCCTGATAAGAGGCCTAGGGTGGAACCAGAGTTGGGGAGTTTTGAGCAGGCTTTGGATGTTTCAGAGTCTTGACTGAAGACTTGCAGGAGTACTCTCCTTATTCTGATTCTGATGCAGATGATTCGACTCCTTCTGCTTCTCCTCCAGAGGATTTTTCTTTTTCAGAGACTCTTCATTCCATGAGGGAACATTTTAAGTGGGAAGGTCAGGACTTCTCTGATTCCAGGAAAAGGCTTAGGAATTTTTGCTTTTACCCCAGCATAGGCCTTTGGCTATACCACCTGTTCTGGATGTTGTGGAAGATGTGTTTGCAGAGGCTTCTCTTAATCCTGATTCTTTGCCTCCTGCTCCTGTTAAACCGGATAGGTATTACAGGGTGCCTGAGGCTCATAAATATCTTTATAAGAGTCCTAGGGCGGACCCAGAAACTGTTAGTCAGGGACCTAAGGGTGTCAAGGCCTCTGTTGTAAAAAACCCGGTTCCTCCAGATAAAGAGGCCAGAGCTTTGGATAGATGGGGAAAGAAAGTCTATACTTCTTCCACCTTAGCTATGAGGGCATTGAATTGCCAGTTTCACATGTTGAAATATCAAAACTATCTTCTTTCTCAATTGAAGTCTAAGGTAGATGCTCTGGCGGAAGGCATTGAGTGTAAAGAATTACAAGATTTGGTACATGTCTCTGAACAGGTGGGTAAGCATTCTTTACAATGTGGTTTTGATGCTGTACAGGCCTCGTCCAGGGTGGCTGCCACTGGGTCAGTTCTTCGTGAGGCACGCCTGGCTGAGGGATCAGAATTTATCTGACCATGTTAAGACAAGGATTTTGGATGCTCCTTTACAGTCTGATGTGTTGTTTGGTTCACCTGTGGAATCAGTCTTGAAGAAAATGGAAGACAAGGCTAAGTCTATGCAGGCTGTTAAAGATTTTTTGCAAGTTCAGCCTCCGAAGTTTAGTAGGAATTGGCCTGCTAAGGGGTGGACGTACCCTTCTTATGATTCACAGTCTAGGGGTAGATCTAGACGTGGTAGGGGCAGAGCTCAGAGCTCCTTCAGACCGAGAACATGGAGTTCACCTGCACAATCTTCGGGTGAGGGCAGGGGCCAGTCCTTTCGTAAGCAGGCCCAATGACCTACCTTTTCAGCTGCCAGATCCTTCTTGCCTGGCAGCACCTTTGGGAGGAAGGTTGGCACTCTTCAAGGAAAATTGGAGTTTGATTACCCAAGACAGATGGGTATTGGATATCATACACCAAGGTTACAGGTTTTATTTCCATACCTTGCCTCCTTTCAAAGGCATGCCGGACGTTCCTCCTCAGCAAAGACTAGAGGCAAACAAACAAATTTCTCTGCTGCTCCAAATAGGGGCCATACAACCGGTCCCTCTGCCAGAAGTGGGCCTAGGATTTTAGTCTCGCCTGTTCCTAGTACCAAAGAAGGGGAACACGTGGAGACCAATTTTGGATTTATCTATCCTCAACACTTATCTGGACATTCCCAAGTTCAAAATGTTGACGTTACAGCAGCTTTTACCTCTGCTGGGCAAAGATCACTGGATGGTGACTCTGGATCTCAAGGAGGCTTACCTTCATGTTCCTATCAGGCTAAGTTGCAGGAAGTATCTCCGTTTCTGGGCTGGGACTTCTCATTATCAGTTCTCTGCATTGCCCTTTGGCTTATCTACTGCGCCCAGAGTATTCACGAAGGTTCTGGCTCCAGTGATAGCTTTCTTCAGGCTAAGAGGAATACAGATCTATCCTTATTTGGACGATTGCCTGATTCTGGCCCAAGGAAAGGACGAACTTCTTCATCATTTACAATATGTGATAGCAGTGCTAAGATGCCTGGGGTATTCTGTGAACGAAATAAAGTCCAGTCTAGTACCCTCTCAGGACATGTGCTTTCTGGGTGTGAGACTGAATACAGCATCCCAGATGGCCTTTTGACCCCGGACAAACAAAAGAATCTTTCTCTGTACTTCCATCAATTGTCTCATCAGTCCAGGCTGACTGCAAGGACAGTCCTTCAAGCCTTGGGGTTCATGGCATCTTGTATTTTGGTGCTTCCCAATGCCAAACTGCATATGAGGAAGCTACAATGGTATCTCAAAAATGTATGGACACAGCACTGCCAAGATATGGACACTGTCATTCAGATAATACCTTGCATTCAAAAGGAATTTTTGTGGTGGGCTCAGGAATGTCACCTAAACAAGGGACTCTCTGTGACCTGGCCAGAGGCGAGTCAGATTCTAACGACAGATGCCTCAGACAAAGCTTGGGGAGCTCATCTAAATGGAAAGTGGGTACAAGACACGTGGCCTGCCAGACTTCAACATCTACATATCAACTTGAAGGAGATGTTAGCAGTCCAATTTGCATTAATAGCTTTCAAGGATTTACTTCTTCCAGGGCAGGTGTTGGTTCTAACAGACAACACAACTGTCATGTGGTACATCAACAAGCAAGGGGAACACATTCTTATCCTCTATGCAGACAAGCAATGATTTTGTGGGAGACTGCTCTCAGTTTACAGCTAAATCTTCAGGCAAGGTTTCTGCCGAGCACAGAACTCCTTAGCAGATGTGTTGAGCAGACAAATTATGGATCCCCACGAGTGGAAATTGGATCCTCATGTATTTCAGAAATTGACAGTGTTATGGGGAACTCCAGACATAGATCTGTTCGCTTCTCCACTAAACTACCAGCTGCCAAAGTTTTGCACAAAAGGTTTCATCCCACAGCTTGGAAAGTGGATGCTCTTTCATTCAATTGGAGCAATCTTCATGTGTATGCCTTTCCACCTCTGCCTCTCCTCCCAAAGGTACTCCTGAAGGTCAGACAGGACAAGCCAAAGATGATTTTAATAGCTCCAGATTGGCCTCGACAGCACTGGTACCCATTACTGAGAAGTCTGGTATGGGAGCCTCCATGGCCTTTGCCTTCGATTCCACACCTGCTGTCTCAGGAGAACATTTACTCAATGTCAAACTTCACTCTCTTCACCTAACAGCCTGGCATATTCTGTTTTAAACCCTGAAGGGTCTCAGCTTCCACAGCAAGTTTTGAATGTTATTTTGGAGGCCAGAAGGCCTAGTACAAGGAAAGTGTACGCAGATAAATGGAAGAGATTTTTATTTTGGAGTACAGCAAAGGAATTTGATGTTTCTAAGCCTAATTTAAGTGTGGCTCTTCAATATCTTACTGAGTTACTGGACAAAGGTTTGTCCTTCTCTTCTATTAAGGTTCATGCTGCAGCAATTTCTGCTCACTATGACTGTGACCCACCATTGTTTTCTCATCCTTTGTTTAAGCAATTCCTTAGAGGGCAAAGAATATAAGACCCCACGTAGAGCTCCTACTCCTGCTTGGGATCTCAATTTTGTGTTGGAGAAACTCACTCTACAACCTTTTGAGCCTGCAGCTACTGCCGAGTTGAAATATTTATCTTGGAAGACTGCTTTTTTGTTGGCCATTACCTCTGCGAGAAGGGTTTCTGAATTACAGGCCCTTATGGCGGTTGAGCCTTTCTTAATTTTCCATAAGGATAGGGTATCTTTGCGTACTAATCCTTCCTTTATGCCTAAAGTGGTTTCTAGTGTGGCTTTAAACCAAACCATTCATTTGCCTACTTTTTATGCAAACCCCCAAAATAAAGGGGAAAAGATTTTGCACACTTTGGATATACACAGACAGTTGCGATATTATTTGAGCAGAACTAAAGGGTTCAGGCAGTCTCAGCAGTTATTTGTTTCATTTGCTTTGGGTTCTCAGGGCAAGCCTGTGTCAAAACAAACTATTTCTAAGTGGATTGGGTTTTGTATTGCTTTCTGTTATTCCCATCATGGTAAGGAGATTCCAGCTGGGATTAGACCTCATTCCACTAGGGCTACTGCCACTTCTACAGCTTTTTTAAAGGGGGTGGCAACTAAAGATATTTTGGAGGCAGCTACTTGGAGTTCAGTGCATACTTTCTCTAAGCATTACCACCTTCCACTTTACTCTAAATCTAGGGCTGGTTTTGCCACTGCAATTTTACAGGGCATTTTGGCAGCTCCTACTGCTTTATAGTTTTGCCATCCTCCCTTACCTCTGCTTTGGGATTCTACCCAAGTGTAAGGACTGCAGCAATGTGAGATGAAGAACATAGTACAGTTTTGTACCTACCATAAATGTAGATGTTCGAAGATCCACATTGCTGCAGTCCAATTTACCCTCCCTCCTTCCCCTCTGTAGTTAGAGGCGGTTGTGTGGTTTGAGTTGTAAATATTGTGGATATTGTATATATTGTACATAGGATTAGTGCAAGGGTGGTTGGTTGTTTTTTGCTGTCTTTTGGTTTTGACCTTTCTTTTTAGGGTCTTCTGACATCGGGGGCAAGAAAAGACTGAGGATATGACGTCGGTCATGCGCATTTGTACCCTGACGTCCTGATGTCAGTCTTAAGCGCCTTGACCGACGTCAGCCTAATACTTTGATATTCGGGCCGACCGAGGACAGCGGACTACCCAAGTGTAAGGACTGCAGCAATGTGGATCTTCGAACATCTACATTTATGGTAGGTACAAAACTGTACTTTTCCAATGAATTGTATTCATCAGAAAGAGGTAAATGAGAGTGTAACTCCAAAAGCTGCAGAAGAGTGGAAAAGGGTGATGGTTCATCACTTATGACATTGAATTAATTATTACTTTTTAGAAGAGAGAAACGTATAGTTCACTACTGTGTACTATTTATAAAAATGGATGAAGAGGTTTACTACTATGTACCACATAGAAAAATGGAGAAAGTCTTTGCTTTTGATTTTGGTCACACAGTAAAGGAAGCCAAGGTGGTATGCACTGACCTGCAGTTCACAGAATTTGATAATTTCAAGTTTCTTACAGTCCTGTGAGAACTGACCTCTAGATAATCAGATATACTGCAGATTTTGAAACTCTTTTGCAACTGATTACTAGGCTGGTTAGGCTTCTGCTCCACAACAGTTTAACATTGCATGATGTTCCTCTACTTCTCACATTTCTCATCTTCCATGTTTGCTTTTTACCTCTGGACTTCAGGGCCACCAGTCTTCCACCTGTTGAAATGGTTAATTTTCAACAAAATGCAAGATAGAGAGGAGAAGGCGATAGAGATATAATGCATAACGAGCAGAGGAGATTTCTTATGGTTTCATTTATGCCTTAACGTAACGCCAATGTGCTGAGTAATGTATTGGTAGGTAGGTGGCCCAAATGGGCATTGCAGATAAGCTTTCACCATGTCCACTGTCTCTCTAAACTAGCTACCACATTTGCCAGCACATTCCATCCTCAACTGTGCTCTGCACCAGAGGTGAGATATAGAAGTGCCCCAATGACACCTGTCAGACCCTTCCCTTGGCAAGCAGGAAGAACCATGGCATTCTTCTCTTGACCCACATCAGCTCTTCCCACTAATCAACCATGGGTTATCCAGGCCATTGTCAGGATGTTATCTCTCTTTGCCAAAGAACCAGCTCGGACTGTAGCATAATTACTTCAGTAAAGAGGTTGAATTGTAAAATAAGGCCTATAACAGCAACAACACATACCTGCTGCAGTTGTAATTACCTTGTATTTAATGCTAGTAAAAGTAGCACAATGAGGCTTTGTAAAAAGGATAAAAAATATGATTACAAAATAAATGGTCAAATAAAAAAGAGACATCTTTAAACAGCTAGATACAGGTGCAAAGACAGTTTAGTTCTTGACTAACCCATGCCTACCAGAAATCAGAAATATTCTTTAGCCCATTTATCTAGTCACTTCAGAGAAATCCCTGTGCCTTACTATATACCCCACTGATCTGTTACCTGTTAATGATTACAGACTTGCATTATCCAGCCTTTAAACAAGCTGCCTGAATCAGCTTCAAAAAGTATAGTTCCTAAGTAGAAACACAACAGGTTTTAGAAAATCTACATTCTTACCTGATAATGTTGATTCTGAATAAGGTTATCTGCATGACGTTCCTGAAATAAAAAATACATATGTTTGTACGTTTAAAATAATGTCATTTTGTTTGCATACTTAATACTTTAACCTTTTTACATTAAGCAAGCAAAGAAATCAAATAGAAAGGTGTATACACAAATTTGTAAATGCAAAATCAGCTTTCATTTCTTTTTTCTCCTCTTAGTCCAGTTTACTTGCCTAGTCTCAAAGATGCCCCCCCCCTTTCCGACCTGCCCAACCTCAGTCTTTCTTTCTTAGTGACAAATGAGTCACATCTTAGCCAGGAACATTTGTCATGTCATTTATGCGTAGGATTTGATTCCAAAAGACAACCCTGGAGTAGCTGTTTAGTGAGTTGCATAAAGTGGATAGTAGTATGTACATATTTTGAAAACTTAGACAAGTCTGTCAGATGCAAGGTCTCACAGAGAACAAACCCTTTTTTTGATAACAGTGGTACAAATAACTAGTTGTTTATCTCAAATGACTCCTGAAATATTTTTTGTTTAAATTTTGCCAACAAATTGGCACAGAGTGTAGATATCTGCAAATATATAATTCTCTAACAGTCACAGATGTTTACATTTGATTTATAAACACATTTTATTGAAAAATAAAGTTAAAAGTGTATTGTTTTATGGTTGTAGGTGTTGTGTGTGTGCTTTATTACAAAAGCAGTTTCAGAAAAAAATCATAAAAACAGTAAACGTATCATAAATGAAACATTTATTAAAACAAAGGGGAAAAATCTCAAATTGTGTTGACAAAATATGCCTTGTGCCATAAGCTTGATGCATTGCCTTCCCTGATGAGGTATAGTTTTCAGTAGGTCATTTCACAATAAACAACCCTTCCACAGTGCAGCTGGCAAGAGGCATACCGTGGGAAAATCACCCTTGATAAGCAGAGTGTCCAGTTAAGGCATGGACTTTCACACAGACTGGGCAATTGTTATATGGAGCATTTAAGGTCAAAACAAATTGATCTAAAAGTGGAATGCAGCCATTACAAAAAATAAAGAATAGGTGTGATATTATCAAACTGTGATCATTCTATATTGGCTTGTAACCTGTTGAGTTTCACTGTAGGAACTCCTAGATAAAGGTCTTTATGTTAATCAACTCCTAGATAAAGGTCTTTCAAATTGAGAGGTACAGAAATACAGTGGGTAAGAATATTTTACAACAGGATCATTTGCTTAATCCTTGGAGATTGTCCTGAGGTAGTAAAGCATCATTTAGTTATGACTGGCACCTGGTTCTTTAGTATTCGACTGGAGTTAAGAATGACTCCCAACTTTCATACATAACTTATGGAGCTTAATGAATGACCCCTTTCGTAAGCTCAGCGGATGAAATAGGAACCCTTGATGCACCACCTGAATATGTTGCCGTCATATAAAAAAGGGTTTAGAGTGAATACTTCATTAATCTTACTTGTTTAAGATACTGGAGAGGAAAGAGTAATACACCCATCTGCATTTTCAGATTCAAGCATAAATGAGGTTTGGGGACAAACCAATTTGTCTAGGGACATCTTTGGCAAGGGTATAGAGAGTTAAATGGGGTGGCTGTTTTTTAGAGAATGGATTTGAGGTTATGGAATAGAGATATCCTTGTCTAGTTGGGAAGGGAAGGGTTAATTTTTGAGGGGGCATTACAGGAAGTGAGGTAGATGTAGGTTGGGACTTAGGAGTTTTAAAGGAGTGTAGCATTAAAAAAACCCTTCCTTGTGGAGTATTTGCATAAATCACTTGTCTGAAGATTGATTTGGGGCTGTAGGAGATAAGCAGAAAGGTTGTGAGATAGGACAGGGTGAAGAAATCAATGAGGAGTGTAGCGCAGGGGTGTTGGTGGGTAGCTTAGAGTCATTAGTTTGGACAGATGTTATGTTTTTTTCCAGGGTCAGTGCAGATTTGGTTACATAGGTCTAAAACTGATAACTTAGGTTAAGGCAGGCAGATAGTTCTTGGGAAAGATAGGAGTGTGAGGTTTTTTCTGGTGGGTTGGGCTGTGGGATTGATGTGGACTTATGTGGGGGCCTTCAAAAATTGGTCTTTTGGTTGACAAGGGGTAAGATGGTAATGGGTAATCAGTTTATACATGTAAGGAGAAGGGCACTGTGTTGTATGGATTTTCCAGGTGAGAGGTTTTCTGCTCATTCTTTCTGTATTGGTAGGACTTTGGATTTGGTGAGGGAAGGCAGGTCTACTTGAGGTCATCCAGAGAGTGGAGAGGTGGTCTTCAAATGTCTTTTTATCTTATATTAGGTAATGGATTCAGTTGATAATTAATCCTTTTTTTTTGCCTTTCAGGAAAGGAGATTGTCATCTTGGGACATGCATCTAGCCATTAGGTGGCAAAGAGAGCAACAGTTAGGATGGATGGAAAGGACCTGGGTTTGCATTGATTGGGATGGACAGGTAGTTAGCATAGGATTAGAGGTCTTAGGTGCTTTCAGCTTATGAATGAAATTGAAGTGATATGGTCATGGATGGAGTGCCAGAAATACTGGTGATACTTTTGGCTGGTAATGATTTAGGGTCAATTCCTAAGATCCAGTTGGTGGATAGTGTGGTGCCCCTGCACTGGTCAGTAATAAAGGAGCCTCAATCCTCACCACTAGCACCAGTGAGGGACGTACACATTGGGAGGATGACAGGTACACACACAGTAAAGTACAATTTCCCTTAAGAGCACACAGAGATCACAGTCAGTCTGGGGCTGGTTTCTGCCTCTTTCTCCAGATCCCCAATAAGACTCCCCACTGGCACAGCTATAGGGTTAAGATTTCAGCTGAGTGGTCAAGCCAAAACCTCCAGCATGCTCTCTGTCCAACCAGTGCTTCGTTTCCCTGCCCAACTAGCTGACACACATACACACACACACTTTGAGATGTGATTTATATACAAACACACAGACACTCCTGGGGAAGGCTGGCACAGGTTTACTAGCTATGCCCCCTTCTGCCCAGACTATAAGGTAGTTATCCCTGCCACCAACCACTACTTATCAGCTAATCTGAAGGCCTGTATAAGGGCCTTATAAAGGATGCCCAATCCTACTGTGTAATGTTACTATTATCTAAGTGTGGCCAAGACTTTCAAGGCTATTTAGGTGTGGCCTGTACATTGTCACCACATACATATGCAAGTACTCTAAGAGATTAAATATCTCTAAACAAACTAGCCACAATTAAAAGGTTTAAATATATTTAATAATAAATAATAAAAAAATAAGACAATACTCAAACAACACAGCAACTACAGAGTTCAGAATCACAGGAAATATTTTAAAACAACATTGCAAGACAGTCTCAAATAAATACAGAAAACATCTAAACTAATCTTTACTATCTATATCTAAATGCCCTAAATAACTTACTTACAGAGCAATACAAATACAGATGAGAAGTGCTGAATGGATATTTCTAGACCCAAGACAAGATACAAAATGGCCAGTCTCTGAGTGTGTTCCCAAATTAATATCAAACATTACTGCTGGGTTAGCCTGGATGACATCACTCTGCCACCTGCCTTCAGTTCCCAGGCTAACGGAAACTTAAAATTTAATATATATCTTTGAAAAATACATATCTCTCAGATGTTTGCCTAGAACTGGAAGTCGTAAAACAATTAACACTTTTACATTTGAAACCTAGTAATTATTTCTGTTTCCAGATGATAGGAAAACCTTTAGCTCTAGACATTGTGTTTGCTTGCTGCACTAAAACTGAAATAACACAATTGTTAAACAATTTATTTAATTTATTGAAGTTTTGCAAGTTAATGCTGTATGTTTTCCAGTAGGGTACACTGTGGTTATATTCTTGAAGTTCAGTACATAACATACAGTTCTCTTATGTTTGTAAGACAAGCATATGAATCATATTACTATTCACAAATTAATTTTGATTATTTAGAAAATTTCAGATAGCTGGACTGGCAGCATTTCCCTGGTATCACATTTCTCCACTCCTTGAAAGCTCAGTCTAGTTTTTCAAGTGACCCTTGAGAAATGTTACTTGACAGGGTTGAGCCTATCTGAGAATAACTGACCCCATGGCCTGTCTTGAGATTCCAGCTGCCTTGGCATTGATGACACCAGTACCATGCTGCACTGTCTCATCATATGCCTGCAACCCTAGGCTCCAGCATAGTAATTTGGGATTTTCCTGGCTGGCTGCCTGTAGCCATAGATCCCCCTCAGACTCCTCCTGCAGTCCACTGCAAATACTCAACACAAGGGCCTCCATATCAGGGTAAGGTTTCATCATGTTAACATGGTACAATTTGTGCCCCTGCCTCCTGCCTAGCAGGTCTACCATGTAGTTAACATCACTGACATTCCTTACCTGCATGTAGGGTTCTTCCCAGGCTGCCTGCAGCTTGTTGTGTCTGACAGGAATGAGAACCATTACCTGCTTCCCTACAACATACTCTCTAGCTCGAGCATTCCTGTCATACCAGACCTTTTTCTACTGTTGAGCTTCTACCAGGTTCTCCTGGGCCAATCCTATGAGTTCCCTGAGCCTTGTCCTGAGATTTAGGACATATGCCACAACAGACATCTTGTGACATTCACACTCACCCTCACCCTCCCATTCATCTCAAATCAAATGTAGAGGTCCCCTCCCTCTATGCCCATACAGCAACTCAAAGAATGAAAAATGTGTGGATTCCCGGGGATCCTCTCTGTAAGCAAAGAACAGATGGGGAAAATATTTGTCCCATTCCCTCTTAAACTGGTCTGCAAATGCCCATATCAATTTTTCAGTTTAGAGTTTAACCTCTCAACAAGACCATTAGTTTAGGGATGGTAGGGGGTGATTGTTAGGTGCTTCACCCCACAGTACTTCCACAGACAAGCCAGCAGTTCTGACATGAAATTGGCACCTCTGTCAGTCAGTATTTCTTTTGGGAAACCTACCCTGCTGAAAACCCCTAACAAAGCATTTGCCACCTTTTCTGCCTCAGTGGAGGACAGAGCCAAGATCTCAGGGTATCTAGTAGTGTAATCTACTACCACTAGGATACACTTTTTCCCTCTGGAACTTTGGGTACTCAGAGTCCCCACAATATCCATAGCTACCCTCTGAAATGGCTCCTCAATCACAGGCAAATGCATCAAAGGAGCTTTTACCTTGTCTTCTGCCTTGCCTACCCTTTGGCACTGCTCACAGGTCCTGCAGTACCCTGCTACATCTCTGGAAATCCCAGGCCAATAAATGTTTTGCATAATATTTCTCTTTGTATGTTTTATGCCCATATGAACTGCAAAGGTAATATGATGGGCTATGGCTAGAAGTACCCGACTGTAGACTCTGGGCACAACTACATGCTGTATTCTCTCACTCTCTAGCCCTCCCTCAGGGGTCCACTCTCTATACAGTAAACCTTTGTCCCAGTATACAGATTCTCCCTTCCCTTGAGAATCAGATGCCTTACTAGCTACCTTCCTCAGGCCTTGTAATGTTGGGTCTGAGAGCTGAGCCTGTCTCAACACTTTCTTTGCAACTCTTCTCAGGTCCCCTTCCACAGGAAGTCTGGCATCCTCTGACAGCGGTGCCTGTCAGCCTGGGTACTATTGCTCACCTCTGCCTTTGCAGTCACTCTGTCCAAGAAAACATCAGTACCCACAAGCAGCTGTAGCTCACCTTCAGTCTCACTGCTATAGGGTAGCTCACTCCCTGAAGTTACCACCTCACCAGTCCTGGCTGCAAGTGTGAGGTCTGTTTGGGTCTCCCGCAGACTACCAGACCCACATGCATATCTCCAAGCCTGACTGTAACTGCATGCACACATGGTACTGCATTATCAAAATCATCCCCTATCAGGACATCTGCAAGGATATCCTCACACACCTACTTGCTTGCTTCCCTTTTCACCCTCCCAGTCAAGGTGAACCCTAGCCAAAGGTATTTGGAATGGGGTCCATCCTAAGGCTCTGAATGGAGTAGACTATCCAAGCAAGAAGTGGTCCTCTGTAACCAGGGCAGGCTTCACAATAGTTAGGTCAGGGACTGCCTCTCTCTCTTAGCCATGGCTTCTTTCCCATTCACTAAGATAAGATATATCCTCTTGTAGTAGTTTGGTACCCTTGTTGTCTTGAGACAATTTACTGCTGGCATTTTGTCATTCCCACTTACTGGCTCTTACACCTTTTATTCTTTTCTCAAGGGAAAGATACAATCTTGCCAGCAAGACAATGTTTCTTAATAAAATGTTAAATAAAGCTCATATGAGACAAAGCCTGAGACCAAGGTTAGCAAAAGTAAATAAGGAAAATTACTGGACTGAAGCAATATAATATGTTGTGTTCAAGATAGCAGTTCAGTTAAGGTTAGTTAGTTCGTTCGGCCTACATTAGAGACACTCGAGCTTGAGTATGGAAGTCAGGTCAAATAAAGACTGTTATAATTTACGTTATTCAGGACAATCAGAAGATATGTGCAGAAACACAGAATATATTTAGCAGCACTGCTGTTATCAGAACTGTTAATGAGGCAGTATTTGGATATTGTGAACATCTAATAAAGTCTTATTAAATAAACTACAGTGTTTGGTAAATTCATTCTGAAAAGTACACAAAACTTGGACCATAAAGGAGAGACTGCCACCTGTTAAGCATGAGTTTGGGTAATTAACAGATAAAGACTTTTGGCTCAGTCTCATCTCAGTGTTTCCAGCTAATTACGGTACAGTAATTCTTACAATGGCACCCGAACATGCCTACTGTCTGAGGAGAGATATATAATTCTTGCAACCCAGCAAGCAGCTACGCACTCAGACAGTACTACTTAATGCAGAACAGCACAGCAGATGACCTCCACATATAATATATGCAGCTGTTAACCAAAGAACGCAGCACCAGTGTTTACTTCAAAAAAGCCTCAAACAACTTCAGCAAACCAGCATTAAATCAAAGCAGTGTTCCTTCAGAACATAAAAGACATTATCCAGTTAACAGCTATCTCCACCAACTTTCAAGTATCCAGTGTGACGTCATATAGCCAAAAAAAAAATTAATAAGCTGCAGATGATGCCTCACATTCTTCCAAATCCATAAAGTTATGTAAGGCTTTATATGCATTTCTTATTTACCAGCTGAAAAAAAAAGGTTTGAATTAATCCGCTAAAGTCGTTTGCATGTATACATGTCAAGTAATACTGCTACAGTTAAAACATCAGTAAATTTTTGGTTTAAGTTTAAAAATGTTCAAGGTTATTAGTTCAAGAATGTTAAATATTTCTAAAGGCAAAAGGGTTTAAATCACAGAAGCATGTTTATGAGTCAGCTTCTGTCACTACGGGTTTAGACTTAATCCTTGCATGAATGCTTCAGCACATAGAATTTAAGATAATACTTTCAGTTGTAGTATAGTTTCACATTCAGATGTTCAGAATGTAATACAAAATACAGAAGTATGTTGCAGTATTAAACATACAAATGTCAACACAGTCAATGTACTTAACAGGCAGGCAATGTCTCAAGTTCACATTACTTCATCTAGTTTCTTATTTTCAGAATCGAGTGCAATGTTTGCACTGAAGGGAGTTAAGAGGAATCAGCATGATTTTAATACAGTAAATTGCAGTATAACTGAAGAACGTGCTTCGGTGCTAAGTAAAAGAACACATTCCGTAGCTATCTGTAAATAGAGCATTATTATTTCATTTTTAAGGTTAAAAAAATAACAATATTTCATTGTTTACAAACAAATCAATTTCAGTTACATAAAGATCTTTATTAAAAAACACAAATGCAGTTTTGTCAAAATTTAAAAGGCCAAAGATTATAGCAGCTAACAGTTCGAAGTGTAGCAGCTCTGTACTAAGTATAAACATGTCATATGCTGTTTTAGACTTCAGTAACAAGATTTGTGCAAATGTACAGATTTAAAAAAAATGGTTATGACAAGAACATGCAGATTTATGGGTTAAAGATAAAATAAATGGACAGTTAAAAAAAAGGGTAACCATATACCTCTATGTCTTGGTAAGCTATATCAGAACTAATAGTCAAATTAATTTGCAGAATAAAGGGTTTACTTTACAGATTTGGCAAATTAATTTTTGTGTTATTGTTTTGTTTAAGGGTTTTGTATTAAAGTGTTGCAACGCATAAACAATAAACAATGATATAGACAGAGGCAAAATGTTTGCTAGTTTACAGAATGTAAAATTTAAAGTCAATGCTACATTGTAAAAGTGACAACATAGTTAAAAATCCAGATCCTTTGTATAAAAGAGTGCTTTATGTAATCAGTTTCAGACTGTATATGTTTCATGTGGAAATGGCAGTTTGCCAAGCAAATCAGCTCAAATTACAGCTGGCCTAGCAAGCTAGATTAAAGAAAATTAAAGACAGTACTATATGTCATATGTATGGCAAAAGTCAATTTACAGTTTTACTGTTTATCAAAAAAAAATTGTAGACAGTAATGATAAATTCTTGCAGCATTCAGTACTACCAAAAGTTAAATGATGTCAGCTAAAGAAATGGTTATGGTAAAAAAGTGGGTGGAGTTTCACTCACAGAATAGTGCGTTAAAATCTAAGGGTCAAGAGACAAAATGTAAAAAGTTCAATAGTTAAAACTGATTTTAGATAGGGCAGTGTTACATTACTATTTCATTTCATTTATCAGTTTGCTTACAGACATGCAGGAGTTTATTACCAGCAAATATTTATTTCATGCAGAAAAATGTAAATAAGGTCAGAGCAATAGGCAATACTATCAGTTTATAACTGTTAAAGATGCAAATGTTATTTTAAGGATCTGCTACTAGATACAATCAAGAACTTTAGTCACCCAGCCTTGCACAAGAAATAAAAACTATAAAGAGGACACTTCAACATTAAAGCAGGCCTTCCTTTACCTCATCAGTGACTGAAACAATGCAGAGTATAATTGTGGCAAGAGCTGGTGTTGCAGAAGTTGACTGTGTTTCAGTTATTTTTTCAATGTTTGTTTAAAGTTATAATGTATGAGTTAAAGCAAGTATGTGTGTTTCTGACAGTTATATAACAATACTAGTTTCAGTTTATGTTTTTATCAATATTCAGACAATACTGACAAAAAACAGATTTCAGTTCATTTCTTATCTGTGTTCATGTAACACGGTCAAAATGTTTTCATGTTTTCAAACAATTGTACAATAGTACTAGTTTCAGTGTATCTGTGTTTAGACAATCAAAATGTTCTCATGTTTTCAGACAATTGTACAATAGTACTAGTTTCAGTCTATGTTCAGACAATCAAAATGTGCATGTTTTCAGACAATTGTACAACAGTACTATTTTCAGTTTAGCAATGTTCAGATAATGTTCTCACGTTTTCAGACAATTATATTTTTAGTTTAGTTTCCAGAATATACACAGCTATTTTTAAATGTTCAGTATATGCTAATGTAGATTTCAGTCAAGTTTCAGAATATGACATTCATATTCAGTTTTGTGTTCAGTATAATACATTTCAGTCAAATCTCAAAATACTTCACATTATTCAGTCATAAGTTTAAGAGTAAGGTGACAGAATTACATTATTTAGTCATTGGTTAAGGGTAAAGTGACAGACTTATTTGTAACAGGCTTATTACATTATTCAGTCATTAGTTAAGGGTAAAGTAACATAATTATTTTTTACAGGCTTATTAAAATAAGTTAATTAAATAATAGGTAGTAATAAGTTATTCAGTACACTCAAGGTATAACATGACATGCTTAATTTGTTAATTGATTTACAAATTACAGTACACTTTACATAATTATTGTGCATTAGTCAAAAAGTTAAAAAAATATACTAACATAAAATGCAAAGGTACAGACCTGAAATACAGAAAGCATAAGTTTAGTAAACTATTAAATTATCTAAAGAATAGTTATTTAATGCACTCAAGGCATAACAGGGCAGGCTTAATTTGTTAATTAGTTTACAGATAACAGTGCACTTTACATAATTACTGTACAGTAGTTGGAAATTAAGGACACTAATAGACAATGCAAATGTATAGACTTAAAATACAGAAAATATAGGTTTTAGTAAACTATTATAGCCCATAAATATTCATAAAAGTTAAAAAAGGTAAACAGCATTATAGAGCAAATTTAAATAAAAATTTAAAGACACAAGTTAATACAGAATATAGTAATTATGCTTCAAGACCACTTATAAAGTTATCTTTTTGGTGCAGATTTCAATTAGTTTTCAGAAAATAGCCATCATGCTTGATAGACTATTCAATAAAAACAAAGAGTACAATGTGTAAATATGTAAATCTATAAACAACAGGAAAAGGTTTCATTTTCTATAAGAAAAAGACATCATAGTACACTAAAGCACCAGTTCATAAGGTAAAAAACATAGGTAATAATTTTACCATTACAACATACAGATATATATATATTTATATATATATATATATATATATATATATATATATATATATATGTGTGTGTGTGAATAGGCAGGGTTAACAGTTCATACTCTGCCTAATTTAAAAATTCACAAAGACAAGTTAATCAGCTTTAAAAGCCATAGAATTAAAAGATTCATTTTCAGAATAATGTACAGGTTTTAAATATATGACTCATACATCAAACCTTAGACATATGTAACACATAAGTAACTTGTACTTATTAATTGTTCTGTTTTGTATTGCATGCATGAACCTTGATAATCAACTGATATATAATGTGGCATGTGACAATTTGATCTATTGCCAGCTATGCCAGGAGAAGTAGGGCAATGGATATGTAACACATGCCAGCACAGCTAGTTGGGATTTTGTAAAGAATCATATGTCATTTGTATATCAAACTGATTTGTACAGATGATTGTGCTGAAAAATGTATTTGTAAAGGTGCTTGTGTTAAAATGTATTAATAGTGTGTCCTGCTGGGAAGAAAAGCAATATACATTCATATCAGACTGTACTGTTGTAAATAAGATACCTAAAGAGAGGAGGTTAAGCTCAGTCCAGCTAACTTTGAAAAATAGTATGAAATTAAATTACTTAATGTAATCCATAAAGTTTGTATCTTATAGTTCTGATTGCAGCCAGAGACAAAATGTCTTAGAAAACAAGTACTAGGAAGCCTTTTGTATTGTCTTTAGCAGTGAACTAATTGCTACTCTGGAAGGGTAGAAGTTTGAAATTGTTTTATAACTTCCAGAAGCTATAACAGCTCTTAGCAAAGTTCTATGCATGGGTATTATTGACTCATATGTGTTAAATCCTGCAGCTTCTAATCAAAGAGGTAGTATGGGAACCGGAAATCATATGACCAGATGTGTGTGATGTCATTCTGTATGCCAGCTCTGTAATGATATTTTAATACTAGATGAGACTGAAGTCTCATTGCACTCTGTTTTTGGAACCAGACATAGAAGGATCACTCACCTACTTCATCTTGCTATGCCTTAATAAGTGAACCAGGGAATTCCCAGGTGTGTGTGTAAATCAAATCTCAAAGAGTGTTTGTGTCAGTTGTTTGAAGCAGGGACATGATGTATAGGTTTCACAGACAGGGTGCTGGAGGACTTGAGTGTTTATTAATTTATTGTATTGCTGAGCTCACCATTGTTTATTATGGAAAAGTGCAAAGTAGCTATCGGTTACAACACAAACCAGCATACCTCTAAATGGATCAATATTTAAAAGAATACATGTGAAAAAGTGCCTTTCTGTCACACAAAAGTTGATCAAGGTAGCTCATAACTATCACCTTAGATAGTAACGTTTGACAGCTATTGCAAGATCTACTTTTAATGCTTTCTTTGGTGTGCAAGGTGGTTAGAAAGGTTGTTACAGTTAGCCAGAATCGCATACTTAATCATGTCAGGAATTATCAAGATCTGCTTGTTTTAAGAATAAGTTTAAACAGTACTCAAGAATCTCTTACAGTTGACAGTATTACAAAGATAATCTAACTTGCTTACAAAGCCGCTTAATCCACAGTTGGTTTTACAACATTTTGCTGGTGATATACTTGATTATTCACATAGTCTATTTTGCTGAGCATTTTGCTCAGTTGTGCAAGCTAAACAGTCATTTGTTTCTTACATGGACTACAACTATTATTTTATTGTCACATCCTATGTTTTATAATTATGTCAAATGTGACAGTTATCCTGGGACCAGTTCACTCACCTGATTAACAATTAAAAGAAAACAACACAAAGTGGACTGAAAAAGTTAAAAAAGCTCATAAAACTAATTAACCGGCAATTATTTTGATCTCTAGACTTGAGTCTTCTTCAGACTGATGACTGTTTTTGTGCTATTTTTCATTTGTAACTACTCCTTTGGGATTTTTTCCAAATATTTCCATACAATAAATAATACAAATGTATACAAATAGTACTACATGTAACAGGTGGGTGTGAATCCCATCTAATCACTTTTAGGTAAAATTTACCACCTAAAGTGAACAGATGTCCTGTAAAAAATAATGTACTACTTAGCAAGTTAATAGCCTTCTTAGAAAGGTGGAAGGGAAACTTTATCATTTTACTACAAGTTACTGCAAGAAAATATTTTAGATTCATTACTTTCTCCTGAATGTTTACTCTAAAATAGTAAACATTTTATAGGTGCAGTAGGGCTGTCCCCACTTGTTTTAAAGCTGCAGTAATGTTTACCCAGATCTAAAGCCTTTTATATCTGCTGAATACATATTGATTTAGAAAAATTGTGGTGAAAGAAACAGGTTTAGAGACCTGGTTTAAAACTGGGATGATGTGAGTCACAGGTTAGGGAAATTTGTGTGTAACTTCTGATATGCACAGCATGGCAAGTCCAATATACTTTGTAATGACAATGTAAAATGAACCATACTCTCAATATCAACAACAGCTCAAATTATAGACTTTAAATATCCCTGTGTGATATCAGTATTTTAAAATTTGAAGTTACATTTAGTTTATTGCATAAAACACAGAACTGTTTTACAAAGGGGAATGTTTCACTCAAGTTAAAAGTACTATAAGATTTAAGAGAGTAAAATTCTTATCCCAACTAACTTACAACACCAAGTCAAGCTGCACTAATGCTCTTTGGTAGTATGTTATATAATGTCATATGCTGGTTTCACTTCATCTTTCACCTCATGTTTAATATTTTCCGACAGTAACATACTCTTATCATGCATAATTGGTGTACTAAGCATGCTAATTTGCAAGCTTTGCTTGTGGATTAAATATTAGATGCAATATACATGCAGACATATTGACTTGCATGTATATATATATATATATATATATATATGTATATGTATATATATACTGACCTGTGTAATATCATACTCTCAATCTCTTAGAGCAGGAAATCTGGACAAAGCCATAAATAAAAGTGAGATAAAGGGCCAAAAATATGGACAATTTTTAAATATTACTTTTACAAACTTAGAAAGTTGATAGAATAACAGGTTTTGCATTAGTATGAATTTCTTCTCAAGGGTATGATGCTTGAAACTGAAATGTCTGTCATTATTTTCTAACTTCAATCTTAAATTATTTGCCACTAATGTGTCAGAAAACTAAAATTTTATGAAAAACGGACCAAAAATAAGGGGGCAAAAATCTGGACATTCTGCAAAAATCTGAGTATGTGTATACATTTATATCAGTATATCTAAACAGTTTGCCAGTTTCTTGTATGTTTTCTGGGGCTGCTTGAAGTAAGATTTAATACAAATGAAATGTACACATTATCCTGATTAATGGAGCAACTAATCACAGTAGCTGCATCATTAAAAAATACAGACAAGTTTGTTGTTTTCCAGGTCTATATTACAAGATCAAATGTTTAGGTGATCGAACTTGTAATATCGAACCTAAAAATGTCATACATCACAGGGAAAGATGTTTGTTGGCCATGAAAATAAAAAAAATAACTTTACACCCAAACTAAGTGGGGGGCTGTGCCCCCCACACCCACCCTAACTAAATATACCAACTCCGAGATTGCTCTACAGTAGACAAAATGGCAACATTTGGCGAACGGCCAAGGGAAATCTTTCCCTGCGCTAAATCATGTGTTCACTGTTTTTTGCTTTCAATATTACAAGTTTGATGTTTAGGTGTTCGATCACCTAAACATTCGATCTTGTAATATAGACCCATTGTTTTCCTGCCACATCACCTTGCTGTGTAAAAGAAAAGTATCTTCTTGTTTAGCTGCTAAAGTGCTTTTCTGATTTATTTTTCCAGAAACTCATCCAATATTCTGGTTAATTTTATTCAAGATTTCAACTTGGGCATGGCTTTAGTAAGGCATTTAGATCTAGTTAGATTTGTCTAGCCACTGAGTTGGTTACACAGTCATCCATGTTGATCAACCACAAAACTGTACTCAGCATAATTGGTGCTGGAAGGACTGAATGTTTAGCTTTATATACCAGCTTTTCAGGTACATACCTTTATACTCGCAACAGTGTTTCTTTTATCAGCAATGTAATTAGTTGCTACAAGAATTAATCTATGTTCAACTTTAATTATGTGTAGCATGGAATCAATGAATGAAGTATGGTATTTATAGATATGCAATTACTTGATGCTAGAATTTAATATTGTTCAACTTAAGTTTAGTATTCTTGATTTAGTGGCATGTATAGGTAAGTAATTACTTGCTACTAGAATATAATTATATTCAGCCTAGAGATATTAACCCATCTAACATGGCCTGCATCAGTACTGAGGTCTCCCTCCATTTGGCTGTGTCTGCTTCACTTTCCTGAGGATGCATCCATACAGAAACCTTACAAAGTTCCCAACCTATCTCAAGTCATTCATCTTATCATGGAAAACAGTGGCTCTTTTCCAGGGTCCCTACACATTGTAAAGCTTCTCATTCTGTTACAGAGTGAGTGAGCCCAGCTACCCTGTGAACTTCATAGTTGTTGCCTGCACTTATGCTTTGATCACTATCCAAAGATCCCATGATACCTAAACACCTTTACTGATGTCAGTTGCTCTGCCTCATCAGAAGAGAACAATCCAGTGATTTCTGTGAGAGAACTATAACCACTAAGTTGGAGGTGCTAAATTTCACCTCATCTGCTTTAGATTCAGCTGTTATTTACTACAGTGCAAATGGGAGATTAGTACAACTTGAAGAAAGAGTACAGCATCATGAGCAAACAACAAAGATGTAATCATCATGTTTTAAAACTGGATACTTACACCTTGATATTCAGTCTCTGAAAAAAAATCACAACATGGTAAATTCACAATCCACTCATTTAGAGTTATCCTTTGACGGCACTGAATATATTTGACTTAATGTTAAAAAGACACAATTCTCATTCCTCAAATACAAGGACTGTATATATTGCAGAAGCACCAAATGCCCATACTGTTATACAGTTTATCACAAGACATTTTGAGGAACTTGGTCAATATGCCTATCTCAAGGCCACAAAATACATGCAGGCAGTACTGAAGAACTCCCATGACCTCTTACAGTAGATCTTCAACTACAAATGATTGAGTCACTATTTTGCAACAAGGGTGTAATCTGCTGTGTTCCTCCTGAATTAGAGGCTCAGGTACTGGGAATGGTCTCCTTTTCAAACCCTTTAACCGAGTGTTATAAAGAGAAAATTACATTATTTTTGTAGGTTGCACGAACATTTTTTGCTCCTCCTAAACATATTCTGGAAAAGTGTATACAATTCTATTTGAGGGTATTCTGTTAATAAACCAAAACCCATTTTTTAAGAATGAATCCTTATTACAAACTGTAATAGTATTTCATAGGTTTATGATCAAGTAAAAGGTCGGTTGGTCATTGAGGATCTCACTGCCCTGGATCCCATCTTGGAACTTGCATGTGCATGCAGTTATTCAGTTCCTTCTCAATAGTATGAATTTATGGATTGAGCTTGAGAGGGGAGAATTTATTCCATAGCCATGAAAATCTGGAGATAGGAAGATGGTTGCTATTATTTTTTATGGAGGCAGGGTGTCTTCTTGCATTCAGGTCACAAAATGAGTGTTCTAAACAAAGGTTTTCATGTAGTAGGGAGCCCGTTTAATATTCTCTGTATCAAGAATAGGTCTCCTATAGGAAGATGGTAAGATGCAGAGAAAGTAGCTGCTATAGTTATTCACAATAACACAAGCCTTGAAATTCTTTGATCCTCTTGTGAAGGTATTCTTTGTACCTTCTCAAACTGTATCAGATAGCATGTTTGTCAGTTACAGAACAGGATACTGTATTACATTATTTATCTAATAAATGATGTATAAAGGGGAGAATTACATGTCACATGTAGCTATAAACTCTAAGGAGAATCAGATGAGCAGCTGTGTATACATTGTGGATGATTGCATTAACATGGGTATAAACAAAAATAAAATGCTTGCACCTATAAAAACTCCATGGTCTTTTACTATTTTGTCAGCATTTCAGTGTTGCTCATACACAATATATAAAGCTGGTGGGTGATTTTGCCAAATGCCAGAATGTTGCATTTTTTGAGAGTGAAGGCAGGTCATTTCAGTTCACCCATTTGTGATGGTGTTAGCAGGGTTAAGGGCAATGCTCCCATGTTTGCACTCATCAGCATATTTAGTGAGCCATACACTGGAGTCATTGTTAACATCTGAGATACAAAAATGGAGTTGTACCAGGGCAGAACCACTCTTCTGGTGACAGTGGATAGAGAAGTAGGGATCATTTTATTCTAACCTGTTTCTGTGACCATATAGCTATTTGTTGATCAAAGTTAGTTTGTCTTCATTTATGTTCAGATAGCTGAGTTTGTGTGTAATTCTATCATGAGTGTAGTGTCAAGTGCTTTAGCCAGATATGGATAGATGTATGAATGGATAGGATAAACCTTCATCCAGTGTTCTGGTCACACTTTTTTTTTTCAAACACCTTTATTGAAGTATCACTTGTGACATAGGCACATTTACATCCATATATATTCTTATAGAAGTAAACAATCAATCTTAAAGAATATCTGAAGTTAAGCATACAAGATCTACCTTTGGAAAAAATGTACTAGTTTAGGTCATGAAGATGGCAATTTCCTGTCTCTGTTTGAATAAGTTACATGATGATTCTCTCCATACAACTGCACAACAAGCTTATGTGGCTGACCTATATGGAATTACTGGGGTCTATGAAAGGACCTCCCTTGGGACCTGGTACCAGAATAGCTTGCTTCCAGATATTAGGGCTTTACCAGTTTTTAATGATCTATGAAAACATGCATTGGAATATACTATACTATTTTTCATTGCTGAAATTAAGATGTGATAGTGTTCAATCTCGCCGTTTGTTCTTACACATGGGTTCGGAGCTGATCTCTTGCAAGCTCTGCATCGAGAAGAAGCTCGAGACAATCTAATACCCACAATCCCCCTCTGCCTTTACCTCAGATCTAGTTTGCCGCTGCTGCATATCGTTGGGAGCTAGCGCGAGGGTTTTCTAAGATAAGATATAACTTTTTGTTGTATTTTATTGAGAATTTTATTTTACTTAATATTGTCAGTATTGCCTTGTGTGATTGTGTTGTGGTTCCGTAGTTATTTGGTACCGTTAACCTTTTTATCGGTATTTTGTACCGGGGCCTACACCCTTTCCATATACTTCTATATTGAGTCAAATTTACCTGATTGTGACTAACCGGATTTGACATTTACCTGATTGTGACATTTACCTGATTGTGACTATTTTACCCGGATTTGACTGTGTATTTGTTTCTAGACTTGTTTATTACCTACAATGTCTGAGAAGGCAAAGTCTGGTTTCAAGCGTTGTCAGTGTGGCCAAAAAATGTCGGTCACTGACAACCATAGTTCCTGTGTCTACTGCCTTGGCCCTCTCCACTTACAAGAGGATTGCTCCATTTGTCACTCTTTCAGTGGGAGGGTCATGACAGATAGGCGAGGAAACTAATGGACAGGAGTCTTTGAAAGCAGCTTTCCAAGAGGCTTTGGATGCTTCTGACCAGGCATCAAGTCCTCTAAGGAATCGAAGACGCCGGAGCCCAAGTCATCGGCTCCGAGCTCTTCTTCAAAGGTTAGATCACCGGTTCCACAGACTTCGGGCCGAGTGTTCAACTGGTGTCGGTTCCTGAGCCTCGAGTCTTGGAACCGGTGATGGAGCTCCTCCTTCGCCATATTGAGGTCGGCTCCGTCTTCGGTTCCTTCGACCCGTTCCTCCTCTAAACTTCGGATGTTGATGTGGATCGTGTGGTGCAGAAGCTGCTGGAGCATTGGCCCTCTAAACTTATTTCGGTTTCCACCCAGCTGGTGTCGAAACTTGAAGGCCTTCCTGTATCTCCATCCATTCCTCCTCGACCGATTCAGTCTTTGGCTGATCTGCTGATTGTGGAGCCCTCGGGTCCAGAACCGTCCTTTCTCGGTCTGTTCCTCACCTCGACTCCGCCGACGGTCTGTTCTGGTGGTTCGGGGAACGCGGCCGTCGGTTCGGCTCTCCCTCTCCCTCGCCTCGGCACGGATCGATTCCCGTCCGGTGCCCGTGTCGGGATTCTTCCCATTGGAGATTCTTCGATCGCGTCGACCTGATGAGGAAGGTGTTGTCTACCCAGACAACCACATCAGTGGAAGCAGTTTCTCCTCCCCATAAAGGGCCTTTGTCTTCATCTGCCGGGCACCAGTGTCTCAGCCACCTGCCCCTCTTCCTCGGATGCTCCCAGTCCCTAGGAAGAGACTGTGTAAGAGGAGACACTTGGATTCTCCACAAGAATCCATAACATCTGATACTGACTTAGATGAGTCAGAAGGGTCCCCTAAGTCACCTCTCTTTTCAGACATTTTGGAGATCCTGAAACAGAGAGGTGACTGGCAGTCCCTTCCCCTTCTGAGGATGAGTCAGTTCTGCTGAAGGCATTTGGTGCTCGCCCTTCCTCCTCCTGGGTCACTCCAACTAATGGAACTTATTGCCTCCTGACACAGTGGAACCTGTTCCTAGGAAACCGAACAAGTACATCACAGCACCTCAGGATAAGTCCTACCTTACTAAAGGAGTTCCAGTAGACGCTATGGTGGTGGCTGCAGCCACGAAAAAGGAGATGTCAGAGTCTTCGTCTGTCCATCCGCCTAATAAAGATTCTAGAACGATAGATAGATATGGGAAGCGCATTTTTAGTTCAGCGGCTTTTTCCATGCGGTCCCTGAACTATTTGACCCATTTTACACGTCTGCAGAGGGATCTAGTCAAAGAGTTGGGAGATACCCTCCAGGGTTCTACAGATGCAGCTGTCTCAGAGAAAGTGACAGTAACATCGATTGTTAACTCGTCCATGAGGCTGATTTCAGCGATTGCTCTTCGTAGACAATCCTGGATGCGCCTATGCTCCTTTGGAAGCCTTCAAGTCTTCCTTTACAAATGCCCCATTTGACGGTGCCACTCTTTTGGCCCCAAGGTAAAGGAGACCCTTACCGGTGTGAACAAGAGGGAAAGACTCTGTCTGCTGTCGAGTCCGTTTTCCACCCCAACCAGACCGTGGGAAAATGTGGTTTCGAAACAAAATCAAGGGTCTTTCCTGGGCACACAGGGTGATGCCCTCTAGAGGCAGAGGAGGGGCAGAGGTGGAAGACGCCGCCCTGGCGGCAGAACATCAAGGTGACAGGGATACACTCCTGGTAAACCTTTCCAGCACTCCTGAGAGGAGGCCCGACTGTCCTGCTCTGGAGGCAGTCACCCTCAGGCCTGGCAAGATATAACTACAGACAATTGGGTAAAAAGCGTAGTTACCAGAGGTTACACCATACCCTTTCTATCCTATCCCATTCCAAAGAAAGGACTCCCAGATGTACCGCCCCATCTGCGAGAGCCAGCAGCTTTAGAAATTTCAAAGTTGTTAGACAAAAGAGTCATCCAGCCAGTCCCAGCGGACCAGCAAGGATTCGGGACTTACTCAAGGTTCTTTTTAGTTCCAAAGAAAACAGGGGACTGGAGGCCTATTCTAGACCTGAGTTACCTCAATACTTTCGTCAAGAAAGAAAAGTTCCGAATGGTCACGCTTCAGTCGATCCTTCCATTTCTACAGAAGGATGAGTGGATGTGCTCAATAGATCTAGAGGATGCATACTACCACATCAAAATGGCCAGGGCATCCAGAGATCATTCCAGCTGGGAGCCAGTCACTTTCAATTCGAGCCCTGCCCTTTGGTCTGACTTCAGCCCCAGGGTCTTCACCAAATGCATGGCAGTGGTAGCGTCTCACTTGAGGCGTCAGGGATTCCAGGTGTTTCCGTATCTGGACGACTGGCTCCTTTCAGCCACCACCCAACTACTGCAGGCCAGAGACTATGTTCTTCAACTGTGTGTTCATCTAGGGATCTCCGTAAATTTGGAAAATCCTTACTTCAGCCATCACAAAATATCTTGTTCATAGGAGCAGAGTTAAACACACGGCAATTAATTCTGAGGCTTCCCAGAAAGGATAGTATCACTGCAGACTCACATACGTCTTCTACTCTTGTCAAGGAAATCTCCTGCAAAACTAGTTCTGAAGGTGTTGGGCCTCATGTCAGCCTCCCTTATTGCAATTCCCTGGGAAGGCTGCACATGAGAGTTCTACAATGGCTACTGTTTGCTCAATGGTCATTTCAACAGCTACCTCTAACACACGAGATTCTCATAACAAAGACTTGCAAAACAGACCTAAACTGGTGGCTCCAAACGTGCAACCTTTCCCAGGAGGCCGTTTGTGCTACCCACGCCCACAGTTACGGTGACCACGGACGCTTCCCTGATAGGGTGGGGGGGCATCTTTCAGGGACAGACAGTCCAAGGCGAATGGACCAATTTGGAGTACAATCTGCACATCAATGTTCTAGAGTTGAGGGCAGTGTTTCTAGCGTTGCAACACTTTGCTCCCCTTCTTCCTCTAGGGACTATTGCAGTTCAGACGGACAACATGTCGGTAGTCTGGTACATAAACAAACAAGGGGAACCAGGTCCTATCAACTATGCAGAGAGGCCATGAGAATTTGGCAGTGGGCAGAGTCCACGGTCGCTTTCTAATAGCAACGCACATCCCGGGGTCATCCAACGTCATAGCCGACAAGCTGAGCAGAGCAATTCTGCAGTGGTCTCTGAAACAGTCAGTGGCGAAAAGGATTTTTCGCACATGGGGCCAGCCTTCCTGCGACCTGTTTGCGTCTCCAATGAACGCCAAATGCAGGAGCTACTTTGCCCTATTACCCCTCCAGGGAAGTCCCCAGGGACTGGTTTCGATTGGCCCCGGACTCCTGCACGCAATTCCTCCATTTCCTCTGATACCAAAATTTCTCCAGAAAGCCAGGAACCTTCACAGGACGATAATTCTCATTGCTCCATTCTGGCCTCGTCAAATTTGGTTTCCCTCCTGAAAATTCACTGCATTCGGGGACCCTGGATTCTGGACCCAGAGCCGGATCTGTTGACTCACCAGGGGTTCCCCATCCCGCTCCTGTCACTCCATCTAGCAGCTTGGCTGCTCCACCCCAACTTAGCCAGGTCTGATCTCTTGTCACCAGCAGTCCAAAATATATTAGTGGCGTCGCATAAGGCTTCCACTACTAAAACATATACTAGCAAATGGAAACGGTTTGTATTCTGGGCGAATACACACCGTTGATCCCTTTACAGCTCCTTTGAATAAGATTTTAGAGTTCTTGACAGACTTATTTCATCAAGGTGCTTCTCCTGCTACTCTAAGAGTTCAATTGGCTGCCATTTCGAATTTCCATGTGGAAGAGTGTGGAGCTCCTATCATGGCTCACAGACTTTGTAAAGCCTTCTTAAAAGGAGTTTTTCATATTAGACCTCCGGTCAGATCTCCCACGTCACCTTGGAGTCTAAACTTGTTACTATCTAAATTAATGTTGCCCCCCTTTGAACCTGCTTCTTCTTGCCCATTAAAATTTTTGTCCTGGAAAACTCTCTTTCTGGTAGCCATTACTTCTGCTAGTGTCTGAACTTCAGGCTCTCTTCATCTTGCACCCTTATCTAATCTTTCACTCTGACAGAGTTTCTCAATTCATCCTTCCTTCCTAAAGTGTGTTCTATTAACAACATTAATCAGTCCATTGAATTACCCACTTTCTTCAAAACCACTCCAACAAAATGGAGTATATGTTGCACAAATTGGATGTTCACAGACAGCTAAGGTTTTATTTGGATAGAACAAAAGATCACAGGAAAACAGATCAACTCTTTGTGGCTTTTGCTGATAGCAGGAAAGGACTTGCAGTTACCAAAAGAACTCTTTCAAAGTGGTTAACTGATTGTATAATCTATGTATACGATTCTGCAAATCAACCCCTTCTAAACAAACCCAAGGACATTCCACAATATCAATATCTCGTCTTTGGCTCATGCAGCTCGCCTACCTCTGGATGCTATTTGTGCGGCTGCTACCTGGTCTAAGCCACATACATTTATTTCTCATTATAAAGTAGATAAGGTTTCTAGGGACAGAGCAACCTTTGGTTCCACTGTGCTCAAGAACGTCCTCCCGTGAGTTCCTCAGGATTTAGGAGCTAGGGTCGCTACCCATGTGTAAGAACAACGGCGACGAGATTGAACACTATCACATATAGAAGTTATGTACTTACCATAACGTTCCATGTGGAGTGTTCATCTCGCCTTTGTTCTTACAGTCCCACCCTCCCACCCTTAGGAAGAACGTTCTTTGATGCCTGGCCAGAAGCATTTTTGCTACTGTCTTTATTCTCTGTACATAGTTGGTATACACATATACATATATGTGTCTGTTTATGTATGTATAGATGTATGGCATGAATGTGCTGTTATGTAGATTGGTTTGCTTGCAAACTAGATCTGAGGTAAAGGCAGAGGGGGATTGTGGGTATTAGATTGTCTCGAGCTTCTTCTCGATGCAGAGCTTGCAAGAGGCCGGCACGGAGCCGAGGATCGGCTCCGAACCCATGTGTAAGAACAAAGGCGAGATGAACACTCCACATGGAACGTTATGGTAAGTACATAACTTCTATTTTTTGGGCATCTCATCTAGTACCACAGAACTGGAGGTTCTCACCTTACTATGGGCAGAAATGATCATTTCAGATGTAATATTGAGTGGTATTTTGTTGCAGGGAAGAAAAGGCTCTGTTTATATTTCTTAGTTTACTATTTCAGTTTACTAATGTATTGGTTTGCAGAGACTTGTATTCCATTAATTTGCCTTCTAACACTAGCAGTTGCTTTCTTTCTGATGACATTTTGCTGTTGGTCTGGTATTTGTACTAATCATATTGGGAAAATTATACGAGTAAGATCTTAAGAAAATGCAAAGTGCTTCTGCTGATGGACACCATCTGAAATATGTACAAATTGCTGCCAACAGAATTTATCATTTTGTCACTTTGTTGTCTAATGTGATTGTCATTACTGGAAGGTGTGGTACCTCTACTTTGGAAGGTATATATAATTTCTACTCATAAGGGAGTCCATAAGTAAGGATAGAGACATAAGTATCAGGCCTATAGCATTGCTCAGCTACTGTGCTGAGGTTATGGAAGATGTAGACAGTTAAGTTCATTTACAGTGCATAATGTTCACTTACTGCTACCCAACATGGCTTCAAGAAGGAATATGTGGTTGATACTACAGTCATAAAAAATGATTAATAACATTCTTAGCAGAATGGATAGCAATGAAGTAACTAGACCCCTTTTTTCTGAAGTCTTAACAGCCTCTGGTCCAGCTGCAAATTCTGCTATATTTGAGAAGCTTGTTGCTGTAAGCTGTCACCTAGAGGTAGTTTGCTAGTAATGTTTATTTTAGCACATGAATGCTCAGACCACTTACTGCTATATCTGACTCAGCTGAGGCCAAAATAAAATCCCTCAGGTATCTTGAGTCAAAAACATTTGCTGTTCTTTTTCTGTGCTTATCATATATAGATGCACATTGGTGATGCAGTTTTCATCATCTATGAGGATGATACTTTTCTGTTAGTAATTTCTTAAATTCATGTATATACAGTTGTGGATGTAAGATGGACATATCTTGCTGGAGGAGAACACATTTAAGGGTTTGCCTAAACTATTTTAATTCAAACATTTTCTTGTTCAATGGAAAGGCGCAAGCAATTATTGCATCAGATAGTTTAATATATATTCCATCAGAAGGAGCTGTCTGAATTTATACATGGATTTCAGCTACACAAGTTTATGAGTTATTTTTAGCATGTATTGATCATTCTAAAAGTGTATGAAGGCTTTATGCAAATACCACTTAAAGCATTATGCATCTTCTGTTACCCTGCATATAATGGTTGGAATGTTTTTGTTTCCATCTTGATGTTTGGGTTGCTGTGTTTAACATTTTAAATTACACTGAACACAGCCTGTCCATATCTTACATGGCATATCAGGTTGCTGTTGCATTTAATATAACCATTCATTACTATGACATTTTATGAAGTCTGAAATGGATGGATTTTATTAATCTATAAGCAGCCCAACTGATGGCTTGTACTCAAAATGTTGCAGTTGGGTTAAAACTGTCGGATCATTTTTATTTTTTAATTCTCAAAAGACTAAACAGGATATGATGACAAGGCTATTAATGCCTCTATCTCTTGTTTCTGGAATGTACTTTGTGACAGAATGAGGTGGTATTCTGTACTTAGGACCTTTTCTGTGAGGTTTAATTATCTTTTTTTTAGGTAAAACTAAATGTAAGTGCCTTAACTTTCATTTTGATACCACTTCCTTTAATATGCTTAAATTAGCCATTTTTCATTTGTAAGTTTGTAAATTATGTATTACGCATAATATATATTAAGTGTTAAAATGTTACTTTGGTATGGTTTCACCACAGGTAACCCCTGGGAAGAGCTGTTGTCAGTAGTTGTCTGGGTGTGTAAAATAATACTGGTCAAGATTCAATCACTAATGGCAAGGTTGCACTGAAAGGCACTGGGCTCAGTTTGAGATGAGTAAAATCCTGGGACACCAGCCATTACAACTCTGCTTTGCAGCTATTCAGTATGTAACTTATCTGGCTGTGTCAGGCAATGGCTATTACTCAGTGCAGCAGTATACTTTTTAACATATACCATTAATGCCAATTGTTCTTTGTATACTAACAGGTATCAGTGGTGGGAGTCAAGTCCCATATTGTTTGTAATGTATCACAGTTATTTAATTATATCTATTTGTTTACTGGGGTACTGCTACTGTGGTGGTGGTGCTGCGGTAGCATTGTCAACTTACAGTTAGACGTTGCCCGTTAGATTCTCAGTTAGAGCATCTTCTGTGTGTTGACATGCGTGAATGGGCGTTCCTTTGTTGAAGGTTGTGCGTTAGGCCCAGCAAGCCAGCACGTAAAAATCTACTGCCAATCATTAGCGGACCAGAGTTCTGCTGTGGCGACCCCTAACCGGGAAAAGCCGAAAGACACAAACAAACATTTGTTTACTGGGGTACTGAACTGATCAATATTGACCAATTTCAGGGCCTACTTGGGTGAAATAAAAAAAAAATTTCAAAAACAAGAAATGCAGAAATGTTAGCAATAACAGAATAGTTCAGACTAATTTCACATAAAAAAAATGTGTATATACATTCCAGTGAAGAAGCACAGTGCAATGTACAATCAAGCAGGGAGTAATGTGCAATATATACATTAGTTTTTAAAGTGGATCAATTTTCAATGAATCTTGAGAGAGGAGAAGAGACTCAGAAAGGAGATAGGTTAGGTGATATGCCCTATGTTGAAGGAAGTGTATTTGGTTTAGGTAAAGAAGTGCTTTTTGAGTTGCATTCTGAATTTGAAATAAGTGCTGATTTAATTGTCAATGGGGAGAGCTTACCAAAGAGCAGATGACTGAGAGGAGAAAGCATGTGCTGTGCTGTGGAGTTTGGTTCTAGGGGTAATGATTAACAGTTGATGACAACAGTGTAGGAAGTAGAACCCATAGCCCCTATTTGTAACATATTCATTGATGCTATAGATGACATTATACATCTGTATGTCACACAGGCCATAGACACTGTTGCTTATCCTTGTCTAACATAGAAGACAAACAGACGGGGTAATTCATTTAGATGCTTTATTACATAGAAACAGATCAGGATGGATAGCAGCATCACAAAATATAAACAAACTGATTACTAGACAGACCTTACAGACATACATGCTTACATCTCAACAGCTTACTACAAAAGGGTAGTCAGGCTCACACATGCTCAGTATTTATACACTTGTGCAAGCCCTCAGACAGCTTCTAAAGATTCATACACACATTGATCTACAGACACTACTTTTCAAACTAATTTTCATTTTCATAAAGATTAATCTCAAAGTCTACAATACACCTGGAAAAGGCACATGTTAATTCTCATCATAGATTATTTAATTTAAGAAAGAAGATACCTACTGTGAAAGTTTTGAGGTTTTCATGCTTTTCTTCTGTTTCTGATGCTTTATCCTGCCACAGCTTCTTGTGGAGCCATACACAGATATGCCACATTGTTTTGGGACTTGGAATTATATTGAAGGGAGGAGGCAGTGTAGCACCTTCATCAAAATAACTCATCCAGAGCTTCGTTCGTGCAAACTTCCATTCAATATCTGCATGATCCTAGGGGAAACACAAGATAGAAAGATAGGTATACCCATTCCAGTTTTTGTGGTTAAAAGAAGTAACCCCTTAATATATTGTTTATGATCAAATGCATGTAAATTTAATCATTTAACAAAATGCTTTTAACATAATTTTAGAACAAAGTTGCTGTCTGTCTTAAAAATTGCAGATTGTTGGCATATTTTCCTTGTTAAATATAAATACATTTACCCGAATAATGTACTGGTACTATATAGTCTCTATACCCAGTTTTAGTTTTTATTATTGAATCTGTCTGTAAATATTAATACTGTTTAATGTAATCATGTTAAGTACAAATGACTATTGAGCCACATCTCTGTTTTTTTAATCATCTTTATTGAATCACTTATGACATAGGTAATCATACATTTATATAAATGAAAGCAAACCATACTGACATAATCTCAGTTACAAACATTATATATCACTTATAATTTTCTGTACAGTCATCATCAAGCCAACATTACATAGCACACTCAATACCTGCCTTCACTTAAACCTCCAAAACTTTATTCTGCATGTATTTTTCTCACAAATCCCATTTTTTCTATATATTTTGCTCCTACTATTTTCTAAAGATTCCACTTCCAGTTCTCTGTTACTATATTCACTATATGGTTGGTTTAGACTTTGATTTCCATTTTCTAGTAATTGCTTTTTTGGCAGCTACCAGAATTAAACTTGTCAAGTCCTTACTATGTCTAAGCAATTCAGATCCCACATTTCCAGGGTACACCAATTTGCTCATCTAGTATTTTTGACAGAGTACTCTGTCGGGAATTTTTTAGTCAGCAAACTCATTACACTCCTAAAAAATATGTTCCCAAATACCTCCTTCTTTCCCATCACACCTCCAACATTTGCTGTCTACCTGAGGTAAAATTCTTTGGACTCTGCTTAGGTTATACAAATAGCCATACAAAAACTTCCTAACAAAAATCCTAAACCTTCTAGAATCTGTTGCATATTTACCTGCCATATATATATCCCCATTGTTTCTTTGTGAATGCTTATCCATTCTCTCTTATCTAACCACCTCTGATTGATTATTACAGTTATCATACACAATTTTATATGGCCTATTACATTAGTATCCATTTTGTAACAGTAACTCCTATTCTAGATTCAACTAAAAACTCTACCAGTGCTGGTCTTTCACTTAAGATTCCTCTATCCCTTACTCTTTGCCTGTACTCTGATATCAGTCCTTGATAGGGAAAGCAGTCTCTGGCCTGCAGTCCAAATGTATTCTTGACATCTTTGTATTCTGTTATCTTTCCCTCTTTAATTATTTGATCCCAATATATTGGTTCCTTTGCCAGTTTTCTCCAGGAAATTCCATCCAACTCTTGCCTATTTTCTGTACCCCTAATAGTAGTCATCTTTTTTGGCAGAATCTCCTTTCTCCATTCCCTTGTTGGCTTAATCCATAGTATACTTTCTGCTACTTTGGGAATATAATATGCTGTATAGCTATTGTTATTCTAATTAAGGATCTGCATCCAAAATCCCACTCTCACCTTATGTCTTGTACCTCCCCAAGTTTCATCATTTCTTTCCAGTTTGAATTATAGCTTTCTGCTTGTGCTATATATAGGAACCTTAACTGTGTATAAAAGAATTCTAAACCACCTTGTTCTCTTGGAAGGATCAGCTTATCCCACTTGACTTTTGCCCTCTTTCCCTCACAAATAAAATCCTTCAACTCTTTTTGAATTGCTTCACCAATAACACGATGAATTATCAGGAGTCTTTTTTCCTTCTTTTTTGTTTTAATAAAAAGCACCAATAGCAAAATAACAGCACCATACAACAGTATAAAATCCATAGGTTAATTTCTCTAGCACCTCGGCTTTCACAGCCTTTTCAGAGTACACTTTTATCACAAATATATCTTCCTTTTATACAATTTAATAAGAACACACCCCACAATATTTCAGTTATTTCTAATTACATCTTAAAGACATATCATAAAAAAACTTTTCCAGTTACACTCCTTGTTTAAGCCTTTTGGACATACAGTATTATATTTTAAAAATAAACAAAGATTATTTTCATCTTAATTCATACTTCAACCTCTCTGGTGTTAAAAACCCTTCCTTACACTGTTCCAATATTGTTGCTTGTAACCCTTGAGGATTCCCCTCATGAAATTTATAAAAATGTTCCGCCACTGGGTTAACTAACCTACCTTTTCCTTTTTATTTATATCCCTCACATGTTCTTTGAGTCTCACTGAAAATTTTCTCTTGCTTTCACCTATATAATATTTGTTGCATGGGTACCTCAGCCCATATGTTATACATGCAGTGTTACATCTAAAATTACCATGTTCCTGATATTTTCTACCATTAATTTTAGGAAAAGTTTTAACAATAAATTGGCATACCACACAATTCCCATGTGGAAAAGTACCCTTTTCTGTTATATCCTTTAAGTCCAAATTTTCTGGTCTTCTTAGAGTACCATGTACCAATAGATCCCTTATACTTCTTCCATTACTATAAGTAAAATTTAAATTTTTTAACACCTGTTCTTTTCTTATCATCTGCCAATAATATTTCAATATACCCTCTAACTTTTCAGAAAAAGGTGTATATTTAGATATAAAATAGATATCTTCCTTAACTTTACCATAAGGTTTATTTTGAACATTTCTGTTATTATTACCATTCTTATGATTATTTACCCTCAATTTCTCCAATCCTGTATGTATTTGTTCTATACTATATCCTCTCTTATAAAACATTTCTGTCACATTTTTTATTTCATTATTCACATCTTCCACATTATTACATAACCTAATAACCCTCATAAATTTGCCATATGGAATTGAGTTAATAGTATGTATAGGATTGCAACTTGTTCCAAATAAAATATGATCCCGAGTTTCAAATTTTCTATGAACTGTCATTCTTATGCATCCTTCATCCTTACCTTCCAAAAGAACATCCAAAAAGTTGACCTTAGTATCTTTCTGTAGACCATCAAAACTCAGGTCAAACTTATTCTTTTCCAAATCCTTTATAAAATTTTCCACTTTTTCAAACCCACCTTTACACATAAAAATGAGATAATTTATAAATCTATAATGTTTCAATAAGTCTTCTATAAAAGTTATTACGATATACATATAAATTTTCATAATAACCCATAAAGAGGTTAGCATACATGGGGGCAAACGCCGCCCCCCATTGCTGTTCCCTGCATCTGTTTATATAACATGTTATCAAATTCAAACATGTTGATCTCTAGACAAAATAAAGTAAGTTCTTTAATATACTCCATTCTAGGATTGTTCCCTAGAAAAAATTCCAGGGCCTCTAATCCATGACTAAGTTTGATATTTGTATAAAGACTCACCACTTCTATTACTATAAAGTACATGTCTTCTTCCCATACTACCCCTTTTAATTTTTCCAAGAAGTCAAATGAATCTTTTATATAAGATGGTAGCTTTACAACCTCATTCACAAAACAGCCATGAAAAAAATGACCTAGATTGTTTTGTAAAATAATTGCAAGCAGAAACTATTGGTCTTCCAGGTGGGGTAGTTATATTCTTATGAATTTTAGGCAGACAAAAAAAACTTTGCCATAGTACATCCTTTTCTACAAAGTTTTCTTTCCTTGTCAACAGTTGTAAAATATTTCAACCTAACCCATTTTGATATAAGTTCATCAAACTCACATAACGCTTTCTCATATACATCCTTATGTATTTTCTTATGTACAATTTCATTACCTAGATGTCGATTACACATATCCCAATACTGCCTATAATTCATAATAACAAACTTTCCCCCTTTATCCACTGGTTTAAATACCAGCTCACAGTTATCACACATTTTTTTAACCATAGACATTCTTGTTTACTTATATTGCTTTTCTTTCTTCATAAATTTATAATATTCATTTTCAATTGCATAATTTAACATATGATATAATTGTTAAATATTTTCATTCCTAAACAGTGGAATAAAATTACTTTGCATTTCCATTTTATTAGTATCAAAACAGCAATAAGCATTTTCTTCAATACTCATTTCAGAATAGCATGAGTAAAAGCTATCATTACTAGTTTCCAGATTGTCACTATCTGCACCATTCTCATTCCAACATTTTTCATTTGAAAAAAAAATCCCGTAAATGCAATTTTCTAATTAACTTAAATATATCACTTTTTAACTCATACAATCTTGGCAGGGCAGCTGGAATAAACTTCAAGCCCCTATTTAAGACACATTTTTCAGTTTTACTTAATACATATTGCGACAAATTCACAATAGATCGTTACTGTGCTATCTTCTCACGCAAAAATGAGGAAACACAGTACGTGACGACCACAGTAAACATTTATTAAATACAACCAAAAAATAGCAAAATGCAAACTAGAAGCAAGAGTTTAGCGCTTTCACCTATCCATAGTAGGCTTCTTCAGAACTCATTCATTTAAAATAAACGCCATTTTAAATAAACTTTTAGGCGCGAAACTGGGCTAACATAACAACTGTTATTTAAAGTGCTAGTGTACTGTTTAATGAATTAAACAACTTTAAAATGTCCAAAGCCAATGTTGTATTAAAACTACATAAAACTCTATATAACATCTGTTTAAACATACTCATCATATCAACTCCAAACTTTTACTGTAACATGAGTTCAATACAAATAGTTAATAGTCATAGATTAAAATTGAATATAATGTATAACATATTTAAAACAAAATACGTTGACTCTACATGTCTCAACTAATAAATATTTTCATTAGAACTGACTACAATAGACTTATGTTGCACATTTTGAAAATAAATTAGTTCAATATAAACTAAATTATATAGTAAAAAATATGTTATAAAAAATATTAACAGTGATTGTGAATAGTGTTAAATTTACAAATCAATTAAGGGAATGAGTGTGCAAATTGGATGTGTAATGTCAACTCTTATAATATTAATTAATATTTATGTTATAAAAATACATAAATAAATATATATATCGCTACTGTGTTACTGAATGACAAATTTCATTTATTAATATATATTATAAATATAAAAATTCAATATTAAAAATTGTGAACAATTGTATAAAAAAATATTTGTTGAAAATGTTGTTTACAAATACATACTATAAATATTAAAGATTGAATATTAAACCTATATATTGTTAAAAAAACATTCTTAAGTGTATTGGATGAACTGTATTGTTTTTTTGAAAATAAATACTAAGGAGATTATGTTATAATACTAGAAAATGTAACAACTGTATATGAATAAATGAGTAGATAAATAGTGTTAGATATATGTTCATTAAATCAACAAAGGTTTAATAGCAATAGTGTCATTCAATCCTGGTAAAGAGGCGGCATCTGTGTATAATTGCCACCATATTTCTTTGTAATTTAATACATCTTTGATGTTACCTCCTCTAGGATCGAATTTAATCTGTTCTATGATGGCAAATTTAAAACTATGTTGATCACCATTACTTTCAACATGTCTATACAAGGCATTATTCATATCTTTCTTTTTGATACAATATGAATGGTCATAAATTCTTCTTTTGAATGCCCTCTCAGTTTTGCCGATGTAGTAAGCTGGACATGCATCACATTTGGCAATATAGACTACATTTGGTGTGTTGCAATTGCCCTTTGCTGGTCTAATTTTCGTCCCATTGTAATTATCCAACACTACTTCAGTATGACACATGATAAACCTACATTGATTACAATTCCCACATTTTTTGGTGAAAGTAGCCACTCCACATGCGTCACTCCTATTGTGTGTTATATTACCAGTTTCTAAAATCTTTTTCAAATTGTGTGACATTTTGTAAACTATGTGGGGTCTTTCCCCTAAAATGTGAGATAACTCAGGATTAACTGGTTACATGACTACTACAACATTACTACACTAACAACAAAAAATTTTTTCTTTGTATTGGATGGCCAAGTTAGCCGTAAATATACCTGGCTAAACAGACCATCCCAATGCTTGGACCATCACGGTGCCATTTACATCTACTTCTACTGGAGTAAGATGAGGCTCCACTTATAAGTACTGATGCATTTTGACAGTGGTGGCGACATTATAGCCCCCTTTTTAATATAACTTTTAACAAACTTTTACAATACTACGATATGGCTTCGCCATGGGACACTGCCTCCACTCAAAACGTTTTATTAAGTGTTGTTTTTCCACATAAAATTACAGCAATGCTGTTTTTTGTATGTCCCAATACACTTTAATGCTAGCCTACCTTTTTGAAGGGTGCGTTTGTAAAGGTCGGCTTTTTTACACGGAGGCATGGTTAATAGTGGTACTCTGTGTTTGTTGTCACCCTCGCGCCCTTGGATGGTCTAGCAGGATCGCGATGTGGGGTGATCTGCACGCTAGCATACGTTACAGGCAACATTGTGGATCATTTGTGAAACACTTCGAATATTTGGAAATTCTCGAAGTGTTAGAGTGTATGTCCTTGAAGTTACTTTAAAATTTTGAATTTAAATTTATTTGAACTAGTTAAACTCATAGAAATGTATATAAGAATGGTTGACAGGCTTTACTAAGTCCTATTGTACTATAATAAGCACTGATTTTACTTCGCACTGCTGCTTTTCATTTCTCCGCTTAGGGGGAATTTAGTATATACAATTTTGATTTACTTTTGGTTTTTAAAAACTTTTAAAAACTTTTAAGAAACTTTCAAAGGATTGAGTATTATACTCAATTGTATCTGGATTTTATATAGGAATGAGTTAGCCACTCAACTTGAATGTTTAGTACTTAATGTTGGCGTAAATGTGTATATGCAACATGAATAACTGCTAGTGTCATTGTATTGTGCTTGCTTTTGCAGGCCACTGTTTGCTAGGTTACTATGACAACCACCACTAGGTGGATTAACCTAAATTACAAACAGATTAAGATTTGAAACGCATGTGACAGTATTTAAGTGTTTTGATTTTAAACCCATGGTTCTGTGTGTGTTTTCTAGATTCTGAAGAAGTCGGTTTTTTAACTGATGAAAAGTGTAACGTTATTGATCGCGCTTTAAGTCCACCATTAAATTTGTTGTTTCAGTGAAGAAGGGTCCTGGTACAGTGGTGAATTTGTCATTTGAACCTTGCCTAGAAAAGGCACTATAGGGGCGGCAAGAACCTTAGCCAGTATCCGGAATCCCAGGGGTGACAGGTGCAGGCCATCTCTGGCAAAGCATCGTGGTCTGTCGACCATGTCATCCCAGGCAGACAGATACTGGATCCCTTTAGAATGGCACCAGAAGCTTAGGCAATTGTTGAAGTCAATCATTTTGCCCTTGTACTGCGGCATCATTCTGGGTGATGGTAGAATGCTACTCAGGGCTAGGGTCATACCTGCCTGGGCTACAAGATCGGAGAGCTCTTCCATGTCTCTTTTCATGTAGTCCAGGGAGGTATGTCTCAGGTCGTTCACACCAACATAGACAAAGACAGAGTCATATTTGTACTTGTTGTGGAGTGACCTGAGTGCATGGGTAATGTGGCGGATCCTGGCACCCGACAGGCAGCTGACAGTAACCTTCTCCTTGTTTAGCCTGGTGAGTGGGACATCAGTGTGCCTGACTATAGAGTCGCCTATGACTAGTGTGTTGGGTATGTTGTTTTGCCTTATTGGCTGTGGTTGAGTGGCACACTGAGTCTGCAGGCTATGTGTCATTTGGGTTGTGTTGGGGGGTGGAGGTTGCTTGCATTTCTGCTTTGGAGGTCTCTGTTGCTTGAGCAGGTTATTATTGAGAGCCTCTGCGAATGTTTTTGTATTTCTATGTGTGGATTTTGGTGGTGTAGATTTAGTGAGACTATGTGATGGGTGTGGTGCAAGTGTTTACCTTCTCCTCTTGACTGTCAAGTTCAGTCTTGATTGGAGAGAGCTTTACCTCCAGTTTGGCTAGATAAGTGCATCTCTCACAGGTTGTAGTGTTGGGTGGTAGGAGGAGAGGGTTGTCTGTGTACGTGAGGCAATTTCTACATTGCCCCAAGATGCCCAGATTCATCAGATAGACAGGAGAGAACACTGGGAGCTGACCTTTGGACATGCCTGAATAAAAAAAAACTGTTTTCCTCTAGATAAGTGAGGAAAGTGAGTGCAAGAGCTGTTTTTCTCTAAGCAAGTGAGGCAAGTAAGTACCAAAACTGTTTTCCTCTAGGTAATGAGGAAGGTTGAGTGCTGTAGTAATTAGTAGGTTATTTAGTGCTTACAAGTTCTGATCATGAATAAGCAAATGCAAGTGCTAAAAGTAAGAATCTGTATCTGGACTAAACTAGTTACAGGAAAGGGGGGAAACAAGTGCAAATGTGGGCTTTTAAAATCAGAAAATTGAGAGAGATGGAAAAACTGCCCAAACGGCCAATAACTACAATTTCTGGGCCAGAACCACTCCTTATGTCGTAGATAGGTTACCTAGTGCTTACCACTCTTACTGATAAGCTAGAAGACTTCCCTCCAACACAGAAAGCTTGGGGGGGGGGGGCTCAGAAGCTTACAGTCCTGGATACAGCAAATCTGAATCTGGACTACACTAGTTACAGGAAAGGTTTTTTTTTAATATATATACATAAAAGTAGTTAAAACAGCAGTCAAAATAATTCAAATACAGTGCAAGCTAGCACACTTGAGTATGTAGCAATGTTAGACCAAACAGTTTAAATAATGCAATTAAATTAAAAATTACTAAAAACAATGCAGAAAGAGTCTATTAGGTAGAATGAGGTAAAGAGATGGGACTGGGGGGGGGGGTGTCCCAGATCAAATCTACATTGTGGGCGGGCAACTGCAAAAACCTCCAAATTTAAACAACACAGGAATAGGGAGGATGGGTATGGGAAAACCAACACCTTCAGCAGAGATCTGAAAAACTATACAGTGAAGTAAAAATAACAGTGCACAACTCTGAAATCAGCTAGCAATGATATAAAATTAGTCAAACAACAATTACCAGTATACAACTCTGAAGTACCAGAATAATATACTCAGCTCTGTATATCTCCTGATAGTTTGAAAAGCACTCTTTCAGGACACAGAAAGGCTCCAACAATGATATGCAGACTTTTTTACTAAGAGGGTCTAATTTTATGCAAGTAATCCTTGAGATGGTCAGATAACACACAGGATGTAAAACCAGTTATACCAACTTAAGACACAGAGAAATAGGGGCAGGGGGAAAAAAACACCTTCAGCAGAGATCTGAAAAACTATACAGTGAAGCAACTCTGAAGTCAGCCAGCAATGATCTAAAATTAGTCAAACAACAATTACCAGTACACAACTCTGAAGTGCCAGAAAAATATACTCAGCTCTGTATATCTCCAGATAGTTTGAAGAGCACTCTTTCAGGACACAGGAAGGCTCCAACAATGATACTTATTATACAGCAGGAACTTCTTATTGTAACATTTGTTAATGTCTGTTATGTACTTCGCAGATAAAGATTCTAGTTGTCTACTGATGTACTATGTTCTTCATCTGTAAATATGTTTGTAATTAATTGCTATGTTAATCAAATTGTTAATCGCTATGCAATCCAATGTAACTACTATCTGTTTATTTTAACTGTGGAGCTTTTCTCCCCAGGCCTCCGCTGAAAATCAACCTAAGTCCAGTAGGACACTCCCAGTCAACAAATATAAATAAATAAATAAATGTGCAGAGCTGTAGTAACTACAGAGGGATACAACTGATCAGTCACAGCTTGAAGTTATGGGAAAGAGTAGTGGAAGCTAGGTTAAGAAGGGAGGTAATGATTAGTGATCAGCAGTATGGTTTCATGCTGGGAAAGAGCACTACAGATGCGATGTTTGCTCTGAGTGTGTTGATGGAGACATATAGAGAAGGTCAGAAGGAGTTGCATTGTGTCTTTGTGGACTTGGAGAAAGCATATGATAGGGTGCCTAGAGAGGAGTTGTGGTATTGTATGAGGAAGTCAGGAATGGCAGAGAAGTACGTAAGAGTGGTACAGGATATGTACAAGGGTAGTGTGACAGTGGTGAAGTCTGCAGTGGGAGTGACAGATGCGTTTAAGGTGAAGGTGGGATTACATCAAGGATCAGCTCTGAGCCCTTTCTTATTTGCAATGGTGATGGACAGTTTGACATGAGATCAGACAGCAGGCCCCATGGACTATGATGTTTACAGATGATATTGTGATCTGTAGTGAGAGTAGGGACCAGGTTGAGGAGACCCTGGAGAGGTGGAGATATGCTCTAGTGAGGAGAGGAATGAAAGTCAGCTGGACTAAGGCAGAATATGTGTGAATGAGAGGGAGGATAGAGGAATGGTGAGGATGCAGGGAGTAGAGTTGGCGAAGGTGGATGAGTTTAAGTACTTGGGATCAACAGTTCAGAGTAATGGTGTGTGTGGAAGAGAGGTGAAGAAGAGAGTACAGGTGGGGTGGAATGGGTAGAGGAGTGTCAGGAGTGATTTGTGACAGATGGGTACTAGTAAGTCTACAAGAGGTTAGTGAGACCAGCTATGTTGTATGGGTTAGAGATGGTGGCACTGACAAAAGGGCAGGAATCAGAGCTGGAAGTGGCAGAGTTAAAGATGTTAAGATTTGCACTGGGTGTGACAAGGATGGACAGGATTAGGAATCAGTATATTAGACGATCAGCTCAGGTTGGATGGTTTTGAGACGGTCAGAGAGGCGAGATTGCATTGGTTGGGACATGTGCTGAGGAGGGATGCTGGATATATTGGGAAAAGGATGCTAAGGATGGAGCTACCAGGTAAGAGGAAAAGAGGAAGGCCTAAGATATGGTTTATGGTGAGATAGGACATTCAGGTAGTTGGTGTGACAGAAGAAATGGAAACAGATGATCCGCTGTGGCAACCCCTAATGGGAACAGCCGAAACAGAAGAAGAAGATGATCAAAGAGGCTACTTTTAAAGGAGAACTCCACCCAAAAGTCAAGTTTTTTTTCCAAAAAGTAAATATTTTCTCCTATAATCCAAAACTAAGACACTTCACATACAGAAAAAAAAATCATTGTTTTCCTTTTCTTTCCTGCATTTGTTTCATCACAAAAGCTACTAAGAGTGGCAGAGTAATTAGGTTAAGTCACTTATCCCAACTACAGAGCCATTGAGAAAGCAATACCTCTTAAACAATGGTATTTAAATGTGCCTTATCAGTTACAGATTGCCAGCATCACACCATAGATAAAAAGTATAACCTGGAGTCTGAACAAAGGTAGGGCTTTCAAACTTAGTTTTCCGATGCAAATGGATTTTCCTTTAACCAAACTCTCAGTGCCAAAAAGAAAGAAAATATGTTCATCTAGCTCTTCTTACTTTGTCACTATTTGATTTTACATTTTTCTATACTATTTTTTCTGTAAAAATACATGCTTTTTCTGCTGTTTTGTTACACTCTTTTTACAATGTATATAGTGTTTTGCTGATATAAGTCAGTGAGTGTTAGATTAACATCAAACAGTTTAATTCTAGCCACAATATTTAACACTTTGGACATAACATAAACCATCTCAGCCCAAGTAATGCCTGGTAATCACAGGGTCAGATTTCTTACACTTGAACACTGAACTACAGTTGTTACTTTGTAAAGAACAGTTAACTCAATTACATTTTCAAGCCTGTCATTCCAACGTTCCTTAAAATGCTGTAACAGAGATGGCCATTAATGAAAATCAAATGAAGAAATGTAATTAAAAATGCAGATTGATGATATCAGTGAAAAGTAGGCAGTCACAGCACTATTGTAAACTGATGAAAGAGAAAACCATGGTGAATGATCCCCTCATCATAGGGATTTATTTCTGTTTCTCTAAAATGACACTCAGATGGCAAAGGCATCGATTATATAACAGAATCAGGTCAGCCACGGCAACATCCATTCTTGTCATTTTTTGATATAACAAATTTGAAAATAATAGACATCACTTACTTTAATGCAAAGGCATTAGTAATGCAGAAAAGTTCCAAGATTTGCTGAAAAATATAAATTTTTTCAGTTTTTGGTACAGTTATTTATTTTTTCCAAAGCTATGGCTGTTTCATGTGATAATATAATCTAGTATCTGTTATTTAGATGTTTCTATTACTTTTACTACAGACTTATTATGTTTTATATTTAGCTTTAGTCTCTCGAAGTTGTGATTGTATGTTTGATAGTTCTGATTCCCATTCTTTTGTTTTCTGTTTATACCAAACTAGAATTTTACCAAAAATGTAAACTTTTATGAGGCCCAGATCATAACTATATTAACTCCATCAATATTATTTGTTTCTAAATACAGAATTAGTTTGGAAAGATGACAGAGTTTGAAACCTTTTAATTTTGTTGTATAAGCAGGTTGTTTGGTTAAATATTGTAATTTTTTGAAGAATATATGGAATTTCAGAATAAGGATATTTTGATCAAAAGAAGGACATGGTATGATATTGAATGTTGATATCTTTGAAATTAAGTTCTGAGATACTAGTATTCTATCAAATTGAGTTTGTGTACCATATTTATAGGAATAATGAGAAAAGAGTAATGCTTTGAAGTCTCTCAGAGTGAAAGAATCTTAAGTTAAGATTTTCAATTCACCTTTTAAGCACTTTTGCAGTTGAAGTCATTCTTAGTGTTCTTTCTTTACTAGAATCTGAATTGTCTAATGAACAACTGAAGTCACCTCCTATTTTTAACATTGTTTTATATTCATTAAGAATAATGTTTATGTGCTTTTCAGTTAAAATTTGTCCCATCCCATGAAACCAGTACACATTTACTAGTCAATAACCCATTATTATGTTTCATAACAATGATAATTAAATCTGCGGTGGTGGTGCTGCGGTAGTCGCCTCACAGTAAGACGCTGTCCGGTTTGACTCTCAGCTAGAGCGTCTTCTGCGTGGAGACGTGTGTGAATGGGTGTTGCCTCGTTGAAAGTTGTGCATCAGGGCTGGCAACTTGGTACATAAAAATCAACTGCCAATCATTAGCGGACCGGAGTTCCGCTTTGGTGACCCCTAACCGGGAAAGACACAACAACAAAAATAACAATGATAATTAAGAGACCATCTTGATCCTCATATTTATGAATGATCCGTGTCAGAATATAATTTTTTCCATAAAATCATCTCTCTTCTTCTCTTGCTTTTAAAAGATGACTGCCAGAATTGAATAATCAGTGGGATTCCATACATTACTATCTCATATTTAAAGTGCGCTTTTTGAAGGAATATATCTTGAGCCTTGTTTGCTTTCAAATAATGAAGCAAGTTAGATCTTTTCCTTAGATTATTTAAACCGGTGAAATTCAAAAATAGCAGGGTTAAGTCCATCTATAAAATATGCTAAGACAACAGTATAATCATCAACATAAGTCACTTTAACTAAATGTTATATAATTATACCTCCTGCAATTTTTTGCAGAATTAAAACCAATATTTCAGACATAATAAAAAGTAAACAAGGACAAATAGTAATAAACCAAAGAGAATAATTCTATTAAATAAATGGAATTCTGAAAATTCCTAGCCTAGTAAGTATAAGACCCATTAGACTATCCTTCACTATCTAACTACCCTACAGCTTATCAAAGAATAAATTAGTAGAATTAATAGAATTCTGCAGCAAACGTCTAATAATATACAGATCTATGAGTTATCAGAATGTTTTTTCCAATGAGAAGATGGTGAGACTAGAAGTAGATGAGAAAACTGAATCAGTTTGGGTATGAGAAGGAGAGATGAGATAAATGCATGTTTGTTCTGTTATATTAAATCTAGAAGTCCAAAAGAATGAAGTACCAATCACATTTAAATATATATATGTATATATATATATATATATATATATATATATATATATGTGTGTGTGTGTGTGTGTCTGTATGCATGTATTTATTTTCCGATATTTCCTTTTCCTATTCCCCTGTTTCCTTCACTGTCCATCCATCTTGCTCTCTTTTATTCTTTCATTCATTTCCCTTTAATGTTCCCATTTTATCTTTTTTTCACACCTTTCATTTTGTTTATATTTCTTCTGATTCTTACCCCTTGATCTCCCCCCTCTGATCCTTTACTTTAATTCATATAAATTCCTCCTAACCAGCACCAGATGAAAGTGAACAGATACCCAGCATGTAAGTCATCAGCTCCTCCTGCCTTGAAATACTTTTATAGCTGAAAACAACATTCTCTATGATCAGAATATGTCAATAATTAGGTTAAAGACAAGCAGTCTCCATCCTGTGCAGCATTCTCAGCCCAAGGTGATGGGAGAAACACAGACCCTCCACCACCAAGCACAGCACTGCTCAATACTTCACCAATGCAAACAGAAAATAGAAGCACACACACACTCCAAACAACTAAGTGAAATCTCCTTTGTCACCAAAACAAGAAGCAAGCAAACAGGAATGAGATCAATACTAAAAGCATCTTTAGCACTTTCTAAAATGATTTAGTACTTCACCTTGGTTCAGCAAATCTGTATATATATATATATATATATATATATATATATATATATATGTGTGTGTGTGTGTATGTATAATATATATATAGGTCTACTTGTTTTTACTGAAAGTATACCTCTTTGAATTCTAAAATGCCTAACTCACATCAGCGAAAGTGCAGGTTATTGAAAATGCACTCTGTGAAACTTACTTAAGCGAATTCCTTTTGGCCATTCCTGGATCCTTTGGAAGTAGAGGTGAGGTGTTTTTCTTCTTTATTACAGGTGTAACGGGAGTGTAAGGTTTAGGGCAGCTGGGGCTTTTAGATATAGGTCATATACAGTGAGGATAAGGAGGTGTAACCTTTTGCCCACTGTAGTCCAGTCTCGGAGTTGGAATTTATACTTAGCAGGGGTGTGGGGGGCACAGGGGGACTTGCTCCCTTCAAAAGTTTTTAAGTATTTATTTTAGTTTATTTTTAGATTTCGCTTAAGTAAGTTTCACAAAAGTGCGTTTTTGGTATCCTGCGCTTTTGCTGACATGAATTCAAAGAAGTATACTGTCAAACTTTTAAAAGCTTGACTTTCATATGGCCGAGACCATATGATCAAACTTTTAAAAGTTCAAATGTTCTGAATGGGGATCTCCATAGAGTGCAGGACAGGAAAATTTCCCTTTACTGCAATGTAGTGTGATCTCAGAATTGGTATATTTAAATAGCGGGAGGTGTGGGGGTGCAGGCCCCCCCCCACTAGCACAGTTTAGTTTTTTTTCCACATTTTCGAACATTCAGATGTTCAGTCATATGGTCTCGGCCATATGAAAGTGGAACATTTGGATGTTTGATTATGTGAAGTAGACCCATATATATCTATATCTATCTATCTATATATATATATATATATATATATATATATATACACACACACACACACACACATTGTACATATTTAATTTTTCTCAACTTTCCCCTTTATTTCCTTCAAAGATTGCCAACAAACAAACAAACTTACTGCTTAAAAGTTAATGGAATCTATGAATAATATTTGGTATAACAATGTTAAGGAATAAGAAAGTCATTTTACTAAGGGATGGAGCTCTTCATAGTCTTTGTGTTGTTGTTCAAGGTTGTGTATTTTTTGTTTGTTTCTTTTTCTTCTTTGTCTCAGACCTGGAATTCTTTTCAGGAGATCATTTTAAGGCTGGGATGTCCAAGCCATGTTTTCAGTAGATGGTAAAATATTATTGTTCTTTATAAAGGAAGAAGATTTTTCTAAATTGTAAAAATTATGATACCATTTTATATATAGATTTTTATTGTATCAGGAATAATTACTTGGGATTGTATTCCATTTTGTTTGAGCTTTTTCACAAGAGGCCAACATTGTTTTCCTCATTTCTAAGGTTTTAGCTGAATAATCATTATCAAATCTCATGTTGTTCTAATCATATTTTAATGGATCTTTTTCCTAAGCTGTTTTAAGAATCAACTCTTTATCAATGAAATAAGGGAATTATATTACTAAAGATTATAGAGAAGTTGTTGAAGTAGAAGGCATGGGTTTACCTATGGCTCTATGTGCTCTTTTAATGCTATAGGAAAGTCCTTCCTGCAGGTTTAATAATTTTGGAAACCAAGAAGATAAAAAAGTAAGTCAGTCATCTCCTTCTCTTTTTTCTTGTAAACTGAAAATTCTTAAGTTGCATCTCCTTTCTTTGTTTTTGAGGTCATCTATTTTGTTTAATAACTAGGTGTTTTGTTTTAATAAATATTTTGTTTGAGTTTCCTGCACCTTTAATCTTCCCTACATGTCATTTAGAATATTCTGAATGTCAGATATTTTAGTCTGATTCTTTTGGAACACTTGTTTAAAAATGTTAGCTTGTTTTATTCAGTTCTGCTTCAAACTTTCTAAGTTCTCCTGAAAGAAGTGTTGCTTAGAGTCGCTCATTTTTCTTCTAGCCAACAAGTCTTCAAAAGATTCTTACAGGAAAAAGTTGATGAAATTTCACAAATTTGAAGGCAAGTAAGTTTACATTTTTATAAAATAGTGTGTGAAGTAATTTTCTTTAGAAGTAAATATGTTATCCTGTTTACTTTGGTTATACTGCAGAGCTCTAAAACACTGCTGCTTTCACCTGGCCATCTAGGCTCCACCCCTCAAAGCAAGTTTGCTCTTTTGAAGTCTGTAAACAGGGTGATATGTGTTACCAAGGAGATATATGTTTTTAGGGTACAGGTAACCAGTTTGTAGTTTGACTTGACTAAAGAGAGGCCAGCCAGAGACAGGGAACATTCTGGGACCATGTTTGTGAGAAGTAGGACATTCCAAAGACATGCGTCTGGAGCATTTCTCCCCAGGCCTCAGTCGAAAATAGGCTCTATCCTAGTTGGACTTTCCAAGTCAACAAATGTTAAATAACCAACTAAAAAAATAAACAAACTGGTTAAGGATATCACCAGTCTTGGTGAGATTTTAAACAATTTGATCCGAGGAATTCTCATTAACCCAGTCTAAGAAGCGTTGTGCATAACTACTGCTAGAAGTGTAAGTACTCCAGTCTCACAGGGGAGTAGTTGAAATCACTGGAGATTGAAGAAATATCTCTTACAGGAATATTTTCAAGGAATGCCAGGAAATTTTTTTTGATCATATGGGGCCACAGAAGGGGATTAGAAGCAAGTTATAAGTTGCAATTCTAAATTACCTAGTGTGAGCTGAAGTTTGATGAGTTTATGGGGATGGGGAGCCATGAGGTATCACTTTGGAAAGGATAAAATCTCTGACAAACACTAAGACACTTCCACCACTACCAGTGGGCTTAAAGGTGTGACAGAAACTGAAAACTGGCATTGTGGGGTGTTCTCCTTACACTTGAATCATGTTTCTGTGACTATACAAATATGATCTTGTTCCAGATGCAGAAGTGCCTCCAAATTTGGTAGTTCACTGTTTTTGACTCTTGATATTGAGATGGGCCACCTTGATGTTTCCAGTTTATGATCTGATTGTTTGTTAGGTTGGTATGCTCATTTAAATAAACTCTGCCTAAAGAAGACTTGATAGGGTCAGCAAAGGCTTTGGCTGGTATGCAGAACTCCTTGAATGAGAGGTGCAGACCATCTTTGGCAAAGCAAGTAGGATTGTTGATCATCTCATTCCTGGAATCATGCCAGCTACTTAGCCAATTGTTGAAGACAGTTATCTTTTCCTTAATTCTAGGCATTATTCTAAGCCAGCAATTTAAAACCTTTTTCATCTCATGGCACATATAAACTATTTACAAACATCTTGTGGGACACCAAAAAATATAATATATTTTTTGCTGATCTGACAAAAAAATAGGTATAGTATCGATTGATTTACAAAATAATAATAATAATAATTACCTACCCTTTTTGCATCAAAGTGGCTTTTTAGAAAATCTTTTTGAAACTATTTATGATACTTTGTAATAAAAATAATACTCAAAATGATTTAAAACAATTTTTATTTATTTTCCTCTAATTTCCTTCATTTAATATTTAATGAGATATCTGAGCTTGATGTTCTTTTAGCATGTCTTTTGTGTGAGGTCGAATTTTTGGACAGGTATACTCTTCAATCTTCTTCCCTGATTTCCAGCAATGATCTACTTTTGTTCTTCTTATCATTCATTGCAGAAAAGCTTGATTCACACAGATAATGATGTGGAGAAAGGAAGAAGTGCTTCTATTGCTTTTTTGTAATTTTGGGAAATTCACTTTTAAGCAAAATGAAGTAGTATCTGTTGTTCAATGTTTACGTTTTAATCCTCTGTCATTTATCTCTGTTAATTTGTCCTCGTCTGTAATTGTTAAATGTTCCAATTTGCAGTCATTTAAAACAAATGGATCTCTTATCCAATCCAAGAATGATATGGCAAGTGAGGGAAAATATTTTTCAGTATTTGTACTAAATAATCTTACAGTTTGTAAAATTAGATCTATAAGATTTCCACCCAGTTTGCACCTTTTTGTTAGTTCAAATATTTCTACTGCATTTTCTCTTCTGATTCTTTCTTTCCAATGCATTAGTTTTTCCTTTGAAAATGTTAATTTTGTTGGTGGAAGTAAGAATATTTCGTAAGCTCCTTGCATACTTTAAGTGTATTCAAAAATTGAGACAAACCAGCAAGAAAAGCAACCTTACTGCACCAAAGCTCATCACTGAGAAAATCAGCTGAGATTGTTGAGTTATCAAAAAAGTTAGAACAACTTCTTTTAGTTCAGAAAATCTTGATAGAATTCGACCACAAGATAATCACCTAACTTGTGTATGTAATAACAACTGCATGTGAGAAGTTCCATTGAGGAACATAGTGAATTGACAATTGTGACAGTCCTGTCTAGTACTTTTTTCAGCTCAGGTACAAATGATTTTGAAGCTAGTACTTCTCTGTGCAGAAAACAATGAGTAAAAATAATTATAGGATTCTACTTTTGAGCCAGTGTAACAAATCCTTTTATACTTCCTGACATAGAGCTGGTACCAGTCATACACATACTGATGCAGGAATACCAAGACAAGTTATGACAATTGAAGTAATTATCAACATCAAATTATCTTGCCCCTTCATTGTTTCTGTGAGTAGTTGATAAAATAAAAAATGTTCTATAATCTCTTCTTTATAAATAAATCTACTCAATGTTAGAAGCTGAGCTTTGCCAGTGACATCAGTTGATTCATCCAGCTGAATAGCAAACATATATACTTCTTTAATGTGAGATATCACTTGCAACTCAACATCTTGGGACAAATCCTGAATATGTCAACAGTGGTGTTATCTGACATTGGAATTTTTAAAACCTCCTTGTCATATTATTCACCAAACATGATATTTACAATTTTACAGCATGCTGGTAAAATTACCAATTCTGCAATTGTGTGAGACTTCATTTTTTAGCAACATTTTCTGCGATTGTGTAATTTGCTTCTTGCATTTTTTTCTGATACCATTACAAATTTAGCCCATCTTTTTGCTTGATTAGTCTTATCCAGTACAAGTCTTTTAAAATATTCAATCAACTTTTCCACAAGTGAGAATGTTTAGATAGCAAATGTCTTTTTAATTTACTTTGAATCATAGTTTGGTTTGCTAATTTTTTGACACAAATTACGCATATGGTGGATTTTCTTCACTGGATATGAAGCCGAATGAGAAATAATCTTTGTCACAATGGCAAACAATAGTTTTTAATTTTGCTTTAGAAGAACCAGTGTACTAGTTGTATCAGATGCTGGGCAAAGCAGCACTCAACGTACTAGCATCACTTTCTTCACTGTCTTCTAATTTTCATTTTTTATTAGAAACTTGTCCATATTAAATTGAATGTTATTGAATAAAAATAAAAAAATCAGATTTAACACACTTGTCAAAAATTGGAAGCTAAACCATTGAAGTGAAATAAATCTTACACAATTTAAACCGTTTCACCATCCATTAGTGTCTAAGCACTGAAACTGAAAACTTTGAATATGCAATAAATCTTGGAACTGATAGCACTACTATGTTTAGAAAAACTCATGTTACTTCTTAGGATGCACTGCAATGAAAATTATGCACGTCTTCCAATTACATAGTAGTAAAGTGTATCAGGTGCCTATATTTGTATATGTGTCTATGTGCCATGGCATAGCGTGGGATAAATAGGGACAATAATACATGTTCATTGGAATAATTACACAGTACGGTGCACATGCAGTACAAACATAATGTGTATATTATTGGAGAAAAATGTTCATATAAATTGATTATATGAAAATTTTTAATATACACATTTTTAACAAGTTGAGACATGTAAACTGGTTAAAAATACATAAAATTATACATTTATTGCTTTATATTTCACATGGGCGGCCACAGTGGTGCAGTGGTTAGCATTGCCGCCTCACAGCAAGAGGTTCCCACTGGCTGGCTCTGTGCGGAGTCTGCATGTCCCCTCCCACATCCCAAAGACATGCTGCAGGTGGATTGGACACACTACTAAATTAGTGTGTGGTGTGGTGGTGGTGTGCCTCTGTGGAAGGTGGTTGGCTGGGCTGGGACACCCATAAACTCCACTGCCATTCAATGTGCGGACAGGTGATCCGCTGTGGTGACCCCTAACCGGGAAAAAGCCGAAAGAAGAAGAAGATTGCTTTATATTTCACATACAGTATATGTATATTATTAAAATGATATATAAATCATATAAAATGGTATAACATTTTGGCTAGACTTTTTTGTGTCATATTTCTTTAAAGAAGTCTTTAATTAATTTGTTTTACAAAATATTACAGCACAACTGTTGACCTCTTGTCGCACACTAGTTGAAAATCACTGTTCTAGGCAAGAGAAGAACACCCACCATTTAAAATCACAGTCTTTTCCTTGACTGAATCATGCATAGCAAGTCCTTCTGCTTATCTTTAATGGTATTTAGTGATAGATTTGCTACAGTATATAAACTATGATCATGTCATAGTCATATTTACTAGGGTCCTGAGATTCTTTGATACATCAACAATAATGGCCCCTAAAAGACACCTAACTGTAACCCTGTCCTTGTTCAGTCTACTGACCATGGAGTAAGTGTGGCTAACAATGGAGTCCTCAATTACTAGGATGTTTACAGAAACCAATGTGTTTTTTTCAGACACTGGGGTGTTATGTTGTTGATGAAGGGATACATGTAGGAGATGTATTAAGGAGGCTTAATTCCTGCCCACTCGAGTTCTAGGAGGCTTTGATAATGAATTTTCATGACGTTAGCATATGACAGTTTAGTGTTGCCAGTACTATGATGTCATGTTTGTGCTGCTGTGGGAAAACAGTGTGATGTTCACTGCATGAATGAAACCTGCCTCTAAGTTAGCTACTTGTTAGCACCTGTCACAGTTAGAATCTGTTTATTTAAGCAAGAGCTCACTTTAATTGAGCACGAGGCAGTTCTTATACTTGTCTTAGGATAACAAGTGCTAGAATGCTGACAATAGATGGGGAAGTAGTCTGTTGTCTCTCCAGTGTTTGATTATTTGTATAGCAACCTGGAGGGAAATGAAGTAAGGAAAATACACATTCACAAAGAATATATAAGAAAAAAACAATAGACAAGTAGCATAGCTGGTTAAAAAGTCTATGCATGTCCATACAAACACGTAGAGTCTGGAACATACTGGAGACAGTTGCCCACAAACTGAAAGAAGGATTTTAGCAGTAAACATTTAGGGAAAACTTCACATGTGCACAGTAACCACTGTCCAGCTACAACTACAGTGGTGTGCTCAGCTCTGCTGATCTCAGTATATAACAAACAGTAAAAAGTAAAACAGCCATGAGAAGCAGCTATAAATTTGACCAAATGGTAAAAGGTAAAACACCCATGAAAAAAGGCTATAAATTTGACCAATTAGTACTTGGCTACCTAGAACCGGCATCAGTTAATGCACTCTTACTACAGTAGCCAATGATGTTTTAAGATGGCTCACACACTAGCCAAAACCTAGCTAATGGCAAACAGTGATGTAAATGGGAAAACTGGAAAAGCAAATAAAATTTAGCATAAAATAGCAAAACAACGTTAAGGGCAGTGAAACAAATGCAAGAAAGAACTTTTCTGAGTAACATTGAAATGTTTATAAATTATTTTTGCAGGAGGGGGCATTATTTTGGGCTACAACTACTTACATCCCTGTTTAATAAATGTGTTATTACTTTTGTGCCTTTTGATCTCATCTCATTAAAATTTATCAGTATCTCCTCTAACTATCTAATAACTAATAAATAGCAAAGCAAACATAAATGAAGTAAAAAAAATCAAACAAATGAAAAGGCAGCTAGCTATTTATGAAACCGTTTAGGAAATATTCCTTTGTTTTTCTTTGATGACATAGTGAAACTTTTGTTTCATAATTATTTTGAGTAGTCCAAACCTACAAAATTAGATGTGACTACTAAAGATAAAATACTTGATTATATATCCATATAAATGACCTACAAATGACAGCAAATGTTGCTACTTTGCAAAAGAAGTACTTCCCTGACTTTCTTACTGTTCAGTCTTGAGCACAGTTGATGCATTAAGTATGGTTTGCTAAGTGCCTTGTTTAGTGAATAGGTTTTGACAGTTCATAAAGTACTACTTTTGGAAAATTACACAATTTCTAACCAAATAACTTATTTATGGGAATACAACATAAATATTGTTAATATGTTGTGAAGAAATCATCTAATTTGAGGATACAGATAAAAGATCCTTGCAGGTTACCTAGTTTCAGAACTTAATTTCGATTAAGTATACAGGAAAAGAAAACACTGAACCTTGTCTGAGGCTTGAAATCCAACTTCCATATTCTGCATGATTGTCAAAACCACATGACCAACAAGGAGTGTCTGGACAGTCAGGTACTTGCTTTTTCTCAAGTTCATTTTCTCTCTGTCTTCAGCTAGGAAACCGCCATAATGGTGATTTGAACAAACAAGCATCCAGTACAGTACAAACCATAATTTTCTGTTTGAATGGAAAAATTGCTTTTGGGGTAAAACAGATGCTTGATTTTTTACAGACTCCTTGTTGGTCCAGTGGATTGCATCAGACTTTACTTTTTTTCCCTGATTTCCACATAAGTGCATGAATCTTAAAGAAGTCACTGCTTTAGTGTTGTGCAAACTTGTATAATGACATTTGTGATGACTGGGGAGAGATGGGTGAAGGCTGCTAGCCTAGTCAAATATAATTTAATATATAATTCTATCAACTGTATAAATAAATGTAAAATACAGGCTTGTGTTTTAAAATGTAAGAAAACACTGTGAAATGTGGAACTGCAAAATATGTGACAACATTGCACTCTACTGGCCCAGTGAAGCATGTTGTATCCTTTCATGTTAGAATTCGGCCTGAGGGCGGCTGGATAAAGATTTCATGCCCATTGTTTTAAGGCTAAAGTTTATGACCAGAATTTAGATGTGGAAGGTGCTTTTATTGCTTTAGCTTCTGTTAGTATATACATGTGAAATGTCTTGTATCGTTGTAAGTTTCTGAGGAGGAGTTAGATTGCTACATAATGCAGTTTGTGGCCTGAGAACTCAGACCACGTGTTAAGATGATGCAATATGAATACTGGGAAAACCTAAGTGTCAAAAATGATGTAATTCTGGGAGGGTCTTCGACATGTTTGTTAGTAATGTTTAAATACTATTTCCCACAAGAGACCTGGTGCATTTTGATCTGGACATCTAACTTATCAGCACTCTGCTTATGCTCACATGTAAGTTTTTAGCACTGTGATGTCTTGTAGGAATAGTTAAAGCTAGTAAAGATTAATTAGGTATTTTTCTTTGAAACCAGACCTGTCCTACTGTATTATTTTAAGTTTCTGTGTGATCTGTGAACTCTTAGATATCTCTGTGGTGTAGCAGATTGCCTTGGGTTTTTATTATTAAATATTTTTAAAACTTTCTACCTGTGGCTGCTTTGTGTAGAGATGAAGTATGCTTTAGAGTACATTATATATTTATAGAGTTTACTATCTAAGCCCTTCCAATAAGCCTTAGACTGTGTAGTCACATTACCATTGGATATTAATATTGCACAGTAATAATTGGACACCCATTTAAGGGCCTTTTAGTAGCTGATATTATTAACTGGGTGGTGGCAGTAATTACTACCGTATAGTCTGGGTAAAGGGGCACAGCTGGAGAATCTGTGTCAGCCTTTCCCAGGAGTGTCTGTGAAGTTGTATAAATACTTATTTCAAAGTGTGTGTGTGTTGTGTCAGCTACTTGGGCAGGGACACAAAGCGCTGGTTGGACAGAGAGGGTACTGGAGGTTCTAGCTTGCCCAGTTAGGCTGAGACCTGGACCCTATAGCTGTGCCAGTGGGGAGTCTTATTGGGGACCTGGTGAGCAAGGGAGCAGCCAGCCCCAGACTGACTGTGATCTCTGTGTGCACTTAAGGGAAATTGTACTTTACTGTGTGTATTAGTTATCCTTTCCTCTTCTAGGAGACGACCTCCCTGGTGTTAGTGGTGAGGATTGAGGCTCCTTGATTGCTGGGCCAGGGCACGGTCATCACAACATTATTTTGGGGTCTATGAATTGATGCTTTCTTCCATTGTCTTTGGTAGTCTGAGCCTTACTTTCTGGGAGTAATATGAGAAAACTCTCATATCTTCTTTATACAGATAAAAATATTCTGAGATACTTCTAATGCAGCATAAGCTATGGTTAATACTTTTAAGTTGTGGTTAGTGTGTATGCTAACCATACCTGTAAATCCTTTGACCTATATATATAGCTTTAAAGAGTTTAACAACTCTGGCTTATGTCAGAGTTCAGAATCTATATCACTTGGTTTAGTATCCTCCATCCCTCTAATAATCAAATATTATGTGGCATCAGAATTAATTAAAGAAGGCATTTTATATTCTGTCTGAGAAATGGCTCATCTACATCTGCCTGGAAACTTTACTCTGTAGATAGTTTAGCTGAGAAGTAGAAATTTTGGACCCATAAAGTCAGTCTATTTCTGACTATGAATGGAAATATACGAGGACAGTGAAAAGATGGTGTGCTATATGTTTACATGTGACAAAGGAGGAAATCCTAAAGTAGTATTTGAGTTTTGAGGGGACAAAATGAGGTTTGGAACAGACCATTTTGTCCTGGGACATCTTCAAGTGGGGCTAGGTACATAGATTAGCTGGAATTAAGAGAATAAGGGGAGGACAAGGTTGAATGGAGGGATGTTTAGGAGGAAATGAGGTAAGGGTAGGGAGGGGCTTAGAGGATTTTGTCAAGTGTAAGTGAGGTAGGAGTCACATTTTTGGCATGAACTTGCTACAGTGCAGGTTTATGTCCAAGATGACCTAAATACTGCTGCTATGGTCAGGTAGGCCTTGTGGCACGGCAGAGGTAGGTAATGTTAGTCAGTCATGGGTTGGGGGATGGGCTAGTATTTGTGGTTGTTTAACATAGTGTCATTGGCTGTGATTGTTAGATTGATCGGTGCTCTGGTGGTCCAGTTTGAAGGATTTATGGTTTGGGACTGACGGGGGGGGGGGGTCATTCAGTCTGAAGGTCTATGGGCAAGGCTTTGTTTGTAATATTTTATTACATATAGGGAGCAGTATTTTCTTCAGCTAGTTGTCAGCTTTCATAGGTAATTAAGGAGTTTTGTCTGCATTAGTGGGTGTTGACATATTCAGAAGTATGTGAACATTGTTTCGGTATGAATTAATAGTGTGGGGCTGCAGTCGGGTGGCTGTTTGTCATGTTGGGGATCTGGCTAAGCTCCCCCCCCTTTTTTTCCCATTTCTAGGGTGTGTTCTGTTGGGCTCTGCGCCATGGGGTAAGTTTGTGGGGAAGGTTTTCAGCTTGGAGTGACATTACTGGTTTTGGGATTGTGTTTCGTGTCTTCTGGTGGCGGGGTGGTGCTCGCCAGACTCGCAGGCAATGGTTTGTGGTGTTTTCATGGGTTACCAGAGCAGTGTTGCTTTTTGCGTACGAGTGTCTGCCATGAGTCTTATCCTAGTCACCTCCGTTGGTGGTGGTGGAGCAATGGTACAGATGTTTGCAGAATGTTCAGGTTAGGCTGATATTTTGGTCCAGTCTGCATGTTGGAGTTTCCACCTTGGTATCCTTCAGTAAAGGTATGCTAATCATGGAGTTAAGCGTAACTGATGCCTGTGGGAGAAACTGTGGTGAATTACCATTATTTATTATTACACAGTGACACTGAATGGCATTGTACACTTCTTTATGCTGTTGTGTTTCGGTGGATTGTTTCACATTTTCTTGTTGGGTCCATGTTTAAAGGTACTTGTACGAATGTTTTGAAGTGTCCCTGTCTGGCTAGATTGTATGTGGAGTTGCCCAAATTCTGTTGAGATTTGTTCCTGATTAGTCAAGAGTTATGGTCACAGTGATGCATGGCTGGGTAGGGGGATTGGGGAGCTTCCGAGAGAAAGGGTGGATTATTTGTTTGCAATACAGGCATCCGTTGGTGGTGGTGGTGGAGTGGCTTTGGCTGCACTTTGCCATTGGGTTGCTTCTTGATATGGGTGATGGTGTTAGTGGACTATGATGGACAGAAGTTATGGTTTTCGCGGGCTGGGGTGATAATAAACAACTGGAAGGTCGGTGCATGCGTGTTAACTCATTCACTCCAGTGGCGCTCAGGAAGTTTGTACTGTAACACCCAATGGGCAGAGGCTATGCCTTTGCACATAATCAAATTATGTCCTCACATTTCAAACGAATGTTTATATCTCTGGAACCATAATGATTACTAAGTTAGAATAAATGGCAAACTCTTCAGCACAAACTACTTTTATAGTGGTAGTATATTTTAGGTTCTAGGTCTTAAACCAAATTTTATAGGTCACAGTAAACACACTATTACATTTGTAATATTTTGTAAACAGCTTACAATATCTCAGCAAACACTCAAGTTACACACATACTGTCAGCAACATTTTATTCATCTAGATAACAGCTTTATCATAAAAACAACAGTTAATATCTATTTACCTGCACTAGACAGAGATTAAATATTAATGCAGTTGAGTTTGCTTTTGTGTAAGCTTGAAGATGAAAACTTTTAAAACATTGTACATAGCATGTTTTGGGAATTACTGATGCAAATATGAACAAGCTTATTTGACACCTAGAGGCGTCAGCAGGAGTTAACAGAAGATGCACCTGGAGGAGTCACTCGGATGTAATGAGTTAGCAGCAATGGCAATGAGGGGCTTAGTGCATACCTCTGGGGAGGCTCCAATTACAGACTTCCGCTGAATGTCCAGATTTGTCCATAATTTGGTACATTTCTTATACATTTGTGGATGTTCTTCGTTTTCCATTGCTGCAGTCCTGACTATAACATTTGCCTCAGTATTTTACCGGATGTCAGAAAAAGTGAATAACTGTATTTTGTGGGAAGCAGATACCTCATAGGGATTATCATACACTGTATACCTTTGTTTATAGGGTTGATGAACCGCAGTGGAGCCAGAGGTTTTGCCAGGAGTTTCCATGGAGTCTCAGGCAGAAACTTTACTGTTGCAGGATGTGCCTTCTCAGGAGGTAGGCCAGGCTGAGGGGCTTCTCAGGTAACTGTTCTTCCCTCTCTTCTAGTTAGTCCCAAGGTGCCTTGGCCTGCCAAAACTTCTTTTTTTAGAGAGGGGCAAGTTCAGCTTCTGTGGGGCTTCTCCTAGCATTTCAGGCTCTGTACCTAAGAAACATATGCTTAAAATGGCAGAAGACTTGATTACTATGATTAGAGGTTCTATGCCCCGCCTGATAAGAGGCCTAGAGTGGAACAGGAGTTTGATAGTTTTGAACAGTGTTCAGAGGCTCAGAAGTCTTCATGGAAGACTTACAGGAGTATCCTACTTATTCTGATTCTGATGTGGATGATTCCTCCTACAGCTTCTCCTCCTGAGGATTTCTCATTTTCAGAGACTCTGCACTCCATGAGGGAGCACTTTAAATGGGAAGGCCAGGATTACTCTGATTCCAGGAAAAGGCTAGGGAATTCTTGTTTTACCCCAGCATAGGCCTTTAGCTATTCCTCCTGTGTTGAATGTGGTGGAAGATGTTTTTGCAGAGGCTTCCTGAACCCTGACTCCTTGCCTCCTGCTCCTGTTAAGCCTGATAGGTATTATAGGGCTCATAAGTATTTGTTTAAGAGTCCTAGGGCGGACCCAGAAACCATTTCTCAAGGGCCTAAGGGTGTTAAGGCTTCTGTTGTTAAAAATCCTGTTCCCACTGATAAAGAGGCAAAGGCTTTGGATAGGTGGGGAAAGAAAGTGTATACTTCTTCCACTCTAGCCATGAGAGCATTGAATTGTCAGTTTCATATGCTAAAATATCAGAATTATCTCCTAATTAAAATCTAAGGTGGATGCTTTGGCGGAAGGTATTGAGTGTAAAGAGTTGCTGGATTTGGTTCATGTGTCTGAACAAGTGGGTAAGCATTCTTTGCAATGTGGTTTTGATGCTGTACAGGCCTCCTCGAGGGTGGCTGCTACTGGTTCTGTTCTAGGCATGCCTGGCTGAAGGATCAGAATTTAGCTGAGCATGTTAAAACAAGGATTTTGGATGCTCCTTTACAGTCTGATGTGTTGTTTGGATCGCCTGTGGAAGCAGTTTTAAAGAAAATGGAGGACAAAGCTAAGTCTATGCAAACTGTTAAAGATTTTTGCAGGTGCAGCCAGTTTAGTAGAAATTGGCCTGCTAAGGGGTGGACATATCCTGCTTATGATTCCCAGTCTAGGGTCAGGAGTTCATCTGCTCAGACTTCTGGTGAAAACAGACCCAATGACCTGTCTTTTCAGCTGCCAGCAGATTCTTGTCTGGCAGCTCCTTTGGGAGGAAGACTGTCTCTTTTCAAAGAAAATTGGGATTTAGTCACTCAAGACAAATGGGTGTTGGATATCATTCACCACGGTTACAGATTTTATTTCCATACAATGCCCCCTTTCAAAGGCATGCCAGACGTTCCTCCTCCACAAAGAAAAGGGGCTCACAAGCAAATTTCTCAGTTACTACGGATGGGTCAACACTTTTCTGGACATTCCCAAGTTCAAGATGTTGTTGCGTTGCACAGCTTTTACCTCTGTTGGGCAAAGCTCACTGGATGGTAACTTTAGATCTCAAGGAAGCTTACCTTCATCTGCCTATAAGGCTACGACTGCCTGATTCTGGCTCAAGAAAAGGAAGACCTTCTACAGCATCTGGAATATGTTATAGCAGTGCTAAGATGCCTAGGGTATTCTGTGAACGAAATAAAGTCCAGTCTAGTACCCTCTCAAGACATGTGCTTTCTGGGTGTGAGACTGAATACAGCAGCCCAGATGGCCTTTTTTACTTCCATCAACTATCTCATCAGTCCGTGCTGACTGCAAGGACAGTCCTTCAAGCATTAGGAATGCCAAACTGCATATGAGGAAGCTACAATGGTATCTCAAAATGTATGGACTCAGCACTGCCAGGATTTGGACACTGTCATTCAAATAATACCTTGCCTTCAGAAAGAATTTTAGCTCATCTAAATGGAAAGTGGATACAAGACAAGTGGCCTGCCAGACTACAGCATCTACATATCAACATGAAGGAGATGTTAGCAGTCCAGTTTGCATTAGTGGCTTCCAGGGCAGGTGTTGATTCTAACAGACAACACAACTGTCATGTGGTACATCAACAAGCAGGGGGAACACATTCTTATCCTCTATGCAGGCAAGCAATGATTTTATGGCTTAGCAGATGTGTTAAGCAGACAAATCATGGATCCCATTTCAAAATTGAGTGTCATGGGGAACTCCAGACATAGATCTGTTCGCTTCTCCACTAAACCACCAGCTGCCACAGTATTGCACAAAGGGGTTTCATCACACAGCTTTGAAAGTGGATGCTCTGTCGCTCAGTTGGGTCAGGCAAGACAGGCCAAGGATGATTTTGATAGCTCCAGATTGGCCTCGACAACACTGGTACCAGTCTGGTAAGGAAGCCTCCATGGCCTTTACCTCTGATTCCTCATCTGTTATCTCAGAAGGATGGTCATCTGCTCAATGTCAAGCTTCAATCTCTTCATCTAACAGCCTGGCATATTCTGTGTTGAGACACAGCAGGTCTCAACTTCCTCAACAAGTTTTAAATGTGATTATGCTCTTCAATATCTTACTGAGTTATTGGACAAAGGTTTGTCCTTCTCTTCCATTAAGATTCATGCTGCAGCAATTTCAGCTCACTGTCATGTAAGACTGCTTTTCTGTTGGCTATTACTTCTGAAAAAAGGGTGTCTGAGTTAGCCCCCCTATGGCAGTAGAGCCCTTTTGATTTTCCATAAGGATAGGTCCTTCCTTTATGCCTAAGGTGGTTTCTAGTGTGGCTTTAAACCAAACTATTCATTTGCGCCTGTGTCAAAACAAACTATTTCTAGGTGGATTGGCTTTTTGCATTGCATTTTGTTATTCCCATCATGGCAAGGAGATTCCAGCTGATATTAGGCCTCATTCCTAGGGCTACTGCCACTTCAACTGCATTTCAAGCATTATCACCTTCCTATTTACTCTAAGTCTAGGGCTGGTTTGCCCCCCTCCCCTGCTTTTTGGCTTTGGGATTCTACTGGGACTGCTGCAGCAATGAAAAACGAAGAACATAGTACAGTTTTGTACCTACCATAAATGTAGATGTTCGAGGGATTCATTTGCTGCAGTCCATACCTCCCTCCTTCCCTCCTGTGTTTAGGTGTGGTTGTGTAGGTGGGTTTACATGCTTATGTTTTTGTATATATTTTTGTATATATTGTGCATGTTTTGGTGCAGGTATTTTGGGCCTTGTTTTTAGGGTCTTCTGACATCTGGGGCAAGAAAGTACCCTGGCCAGTCTACATGCCATGACCGACGCCAGCCTTATACTCTGGTATTACTATACCCAATAGTCAGGACTGCAGCAATGGAATCCTCGAACATCTACATTTATGGTAGGTACAAAACTGTACTTTCTGGCAAATCATTGAAGGTTAAAGTCTGGAAATAATGACGGTCATTTGAGTTTCAGATGTTTTCCTCTTCAGAAAATTCATGTTAAGGCAATACCTGTTATTCTATCAATTTTCTAAGTTCATAACAGCAATACTGAAGTGTCCCCATTTTGGGGGCCTTCGTAGCCCCCACTATTGATTGCTTTATCCAGTTTCTTGCTTTACTGGACTGGGCTGGACATTGCTAATGCTCAGAGGAGTTTGTTGCATGATTTGGTTTGTTCTCCATAGGGTGGCTGTTCCTCATGAAATGTGTGATTTTCTGGCAGGTCACTGGGTTTATCTGAAGTTTTGGGTTGCTAAATCATGATATGAAATTTCACTTCAGACAATAGATCTTTTAAAAGTACATGTAGAGAAAAGCCTTTAGTTTTGGCAGCATGCTAAGTTTGTAGGAGTAATGTTTGGGATCTGTCCCTATTGTTTGAGCCTTTCTCGTCCCATTCTGTTGAGGTTTATCCAGAGTTTGCACTGGAGGGTGACAGGGATAAGAATGTGTGCTGTTGCTGGGAATTTTTATAGATTTAACTTTAGCAGTTGACAGAGTCATACACATGACATTGAGCAATAAATTAGTACAGCTAGGTATCGATGTACTCTCGATGAGATGGATAGCTGCATTGCTGACAAATAGGACATGGCAAGTATCATACAGCAACTGGATAGGCTAAATCATTGGTTTCAGTCAGGGTGTCCCACAGGGCTTTGCCCTAGCCTTTTATTTGTTTAGTTTTTATCTTTCAGACCTAACCCTTTCATCTGAGGTGTTCTAGAGTCTATATGTGGTCGGCCTGAAATTGGGTAAGCTGATTACATGTGTTACAGATAAAGTTTGTTTGCAAAATAACTTGACTAACCTGACCTTTTGGGAACAGGAGAATAATACACTGATAAATACATCAAAAACTAAGCATATGAGGCTTGGTAGGCATAAATTGAAAGGTGATTATTTAATACAGCACAAAGTAATTGAAACTGTAGACTCATTAAAAGATCTGGGTATATGGGTAGATTTTTTTTTTTAATCAACCAATTGGTTAACGATAGTTACAGAACTGTAGGCGATATAAAAGATGTATAAAGTTAGGTAATCAAAATAATGACATCATTGTTAGTTACATTAGACCCCAACTTGAGTATGGAATAACAATATGGAAACCCTGTAACAAAACAAGCAAGATTACATGGGAAAGAGTACAAGGGAAATATACCAAGGGTACTCATGGATGCAAAAATGTAAGTTTATTATAGAAGACCATAATATCTGAGTATAGTTCCCAGATCGGACAGCTAGTTAATGCAGGCAGTAAGGGGTGGGCATAGTATTTGGTTTGCTGTGGACACAGGGTAGGGGTTTTGATTCCCAGTTAACTTGTATTGTGCCTAGCCCTATTGTAGAATGTGGGGGATTTGAAGGGCATTTGTGTTGCAGCTTGTCTGATCGAATGTGCTCAGAGCTGTGAATCTTCTTGTTATTTCTGGGGCTGAGTATCTGACTCATAGCTCCTTAAGTGGGTGGTTTGATATGGATAACCTAGACATTTTGCAGTTTCATTACAGCAATGTGTTTAATTTGTTTTCTTTGCAGGTGGGGAAGAGCAGTTTGGATATCAGTCGGTGACCTGAAGGAAGTGGGTCAGCGTTGGAAGTGCAGGTACTGGTGGCTGTCTCCACTGATAGAATGGTGCACAAAGGTGCTCAAGTGGGGGAGCATGAAGTAACAGTTGTGGGCCTGCTGGAAGTTGTTAGATGTAATTGAGTCTGATGGGCTGGATGTTTCGGTGGTTGGAGTGGTGGACAAGGAGGTCACAGGGAAGCTTTTTACTCGCGGTTCTTTAGGGTATGTATGTTGTATTTGGAGCAGTTTGGTGTTGGCAAGAGAAGAGGGTGCATCTTGCGCCTGTGTTAAGCAGGGTTGGGAAGTTTATGAGGAGTCTGGGGGTTCTTGCATGTGGGATAGATACGCAGCTGTCATAGGCATAGGAAGTTACTAGGTTAATGGATTAGGGCCCTTAAGTCGGTTATTTATCAATGTTTCAGTTATGGTTATTACACAATTTTATTTGGAAGATAGGACATACTGTGAGGGGAGGCTGGGATGAGGTGTGGTAAACAGCATGTTATTTTGTACTTAGGGTGGTTTCCAGACTAATGGTTCTAAGGTTTTTCATAACCTAGCCATGGTCAGGTAAGTGAGATTTCACAATCCAGAGTGCACTGCATGTTGTTCTTTGTTAGGACGGACAAGGGTGAATGTTGTCCTTGTCCTTAGGGCACATAGGTGAAGCCATAAGGGGAATTTGTATCTCTGTTGTTTTGTAAAGAGCAGTATAGCAGGATCATGGACATTTTTAATTTTTTTTGTCTAATCATTAATTTCCTTGAGACCACCTGGCTGGCAGAAGAGTGATCATTTTAGCTATAAAATAAGACCCTTGTTTTTTTTCGCAGGAGTATCTGTTGTACTATTACTATGGGATTTGGGAGGTAATTTTATGGTATCTTTGGTAGGACATTTGATTTTTAAGGGGTTTTGCCTTTGGTAGCGTCTGCATTTTATGCAGTTGATAAATGAGATATGCCCTCGGTGGGGGTATAATGGTCTTTAAGAATTTGGTTTATGCGTGTGCAGAGTATTTACAGTCTTTTCTTTTACAGATCACTCTGAGTGCAGATTGGGACATGCAAATTTGGTATTACTTGAGGGACTGTAAAAAGGTGGACTTGACAAGTAAGTGAAGAACCTGAGGAAGGTTTCAGCTGACGGAGTGGTATGACAGGAGGTCACAGGTTGCCAGCAGTGCAACGAATGTGGAGTTGTTGGTTTGTTGTGCTTTTCTTCCCTGCAGTCACAAGGTAATGTCTTGTTTTGGTTTGGTCTTGTATGGGGAGCATCAGTGAGGATTTTACTCTGGGTAGTGGGGGTCTTATTTGGAATGGGTCAGATATTCTTACAGACATCAGAGGTAGTGGATTAATGGGCTGCATTGGCTTGTGAGCTAGATGGGGGGTTTGATGGGAGGATTTTAGCTTTGAGTTACTTCACTTTCAGGATAGACTGGACTGGGTTGGTTCACTATATTCTGGATGGTAATAGCATGTTATGGACATTGTGTGACCTGGTGGCATTGGGCATTCTCTAGTTTGTTGGTATATTGTGTTGGTTAATTTTGCCTTGCTGGGTCTATTGTTGATGATGACAGCTATGATGGTGGTGTTTTTGAGGTTGTACTGCTACCGGCCATGATGGTGGTTTAAGTGTCTTATTGTTTATAATGAGTAGTTGGTGTGATGGCAGCAGTTTATTAAATAGAATTTAGAAAAGATTTAACAGGGGTATTACATTCATTGGACGGTATAAAAAAAAATGTCATTGGGCGGTACAATGGGGTTGCAATGTGGCACGGTGGTATGTATTTGTCTTGGCATGGCTGCAGTGGTGGTGGGCTTAGTAGTGGGTCCAGTGGCTGGTCAGGATTGTGGTATCATTGCAAGGCTGGGCGGTATGGTTCAATTACATCATGGCAGTAGTTATGATAGGTGATGAGGTTATGGTTTGCTATTTTAGCATAGGTGAGGGGTCAGTGTTTTGTTTTCATTTGTTAGGTACTGGGGCGTTTCTGTTAGTTATGTATAGGGTTAGGCGGTAGTGACTTGGATCCAGCTTGGTTAGGGGAGATGGGTACATCGAATGATGTTTGACCTACTGCCTTACTGGAGGTTAGATTACTGGAGGTTTGGTCAAAGAGAAGGGGAACAGCCTGATCTGGCTGTTGGGTGGAAACGAGGCGCAGGCTTGCCCTTTTCTGTTCCTCCTCTGGTGGCGGATGTGCAATTCAATAAGTTGGGAAGGAAAGTGAGTGGTTGCTCTACTGGATAAGTTAATAAGCAAGCAGAGCTGCTTATTTGGATGGTGGTGTAATTCAATAAATTGATGGTGAATGGTGTAACGCTGCCTTGCAAAGATAAGTGAGCAAGTGGGGGACGCTGCTTATCAAGGGTGAGTGGTTACACTGCCCATATGGTTATTTTATGTTTTTTTTTCATGGAGATTATTATCACCTGTGTCATGTTTTGATTGAAATTTATAACTATTGGTTAACAATCATATTTATGGAAGATTAATAAAGGTCATCAAATGTCATTCGGTGTTGTGTGTTTATTGAAGTGGACCAAGACAAATGGGGTTTGGAACAGACTATTTTGTCCCGGGACATCTTCAAGTGGGGCTAGGTACATAGATTAGCAGGAATTAAGAGAATAAGGGGAGGATAGGGTTAAATGGAGGGATGTTTAGGAGGAAATGAGGCAAGGGTAGGGAGGGGTTTAGAGGGTTTTGTCAAGTGTAACTGAGGTAGGAGTCACATTTTTGGCGTGAATTTGCTACCCTCCCACCCTCCCTCTTTTCATTAGTGGTGATTGTGGTAATTTCGGTTTAGGAAGGTGGAGAAGAAGGGCAGGTTTGCCCTCTTCTTTTCCTCCTCTGGTGTTGGATGTGCAATTCATTAAGTTGGGAAGGAAAGTGAGTGGTTGCTCTGTTGGATAATTTAATAAGCAAGCAGAGCTGCTTATTTGGATGGTGGTGTAATTCAATAAATTGAAGGTGAGCGGGGTGATACTGCCTTGTTAGTGCAAAGATAAGTAAGCAAGCAGGGGAAGCTGCTCATCAAGGGTGAGTGGTTACACTGCCCTTATGGTTATTTCATATTTTCTTTCATGGAGGTTATTGTCACCTGTGTCATGTTTTGGTTGAAATTTATAACTATTGGTTAATCATATTTATGGAAGTTTAATAAAGGTTGTCAGATGTCATTCAGTGTTGTGTGTTTATTGAAGTGGACCAGGACAAATAAGCAATGCTGCAGTGAACACATAAAAGTTTTAGAGATTCCGTGAACTACAAAAGAATCTGCTATATATTTGCCACTCCTTCCTGAAGTTACAAGGTACTACTGAATATTTTGATGCTTTTATGTCACTGAATTAAAGAATAAAAGCCAATATTGAATTTCCTAAGGTATATGATTAATTTTCTTGAGACAAAATAAAGTCTGGTATGACCAAGTGTTCAGAAAAGAAGCAGATTAATGAGAGATACACATTTAATAGTAAAGTGATTAATATATACAGAATGAGTAAAATTGCTTTTTAATAAAAGAGGTAACACAAGAGTTTGATTTGTGTAAAAGGGTTTGTGCAATGGAAAACTGAAAATACGTAAAGCAATGTGAATATCTTTTATAGCAGGGGTGGCAGTAAGCTTGACAAAAAGAGATTCCCTTGTGATAAATCTATTATGGCGATGCCATTAGCCAAAAGACAGTGAAAAAGTAAACACATTTCACCTAAAATATTACATTTTGGAATAAAGTCATTATTAAATAAATAATTAAATAAATTAAATTAAAAGTCATTCTTTTTTTGTGGGTGAAACTTGTGTTATGAATGTGCACAGTGTAAAAAGTGTACAGTGTGCATGAAAAAGTACAAAAAAGCCAGGAATGTGCAGACAGTAAATAATGTGCAGAAAAAGCATACAAAAAAGTCAAAGTTAGAAAGTAACTGTAAAATCTAGGTAGAAAGGCTTATAATTAGTTACTGGAGAATGGTGCTCAGACTAGAGACTAACAAGGTGTGCAAGAAATGTCTCCTTGTATATTCAAAATACTGGGTCTAAGAGAGAGCAAACTGAAGACATCCTTGTATAAATTGCTTGCTTTTGTTCTTTTCATCAAGGAAAAGCCAAAGGGCCATGAAATACTTGTGTAAGTACAAGACTAGGAAATAAAACACTGTATTCTGTGTAGTCGCTTTAATGAATAGTATAGAATTTTGTTTTCTCAAACGCTTGGTAAGGAAAACAATTCACCGTGTGGATGCACAATTGTAATGTGACCTGATGATATGGTTATAGTTTACATAAATCTGATTGTAGTGGTGGATACACATTGACCTCACCATTAGCTTTGTGGACAAGAATTGAAAAAGTTGTTAAGAAACAAATTTTGTTTATAGAATGGATTATTTCTTTAAAGATAGATCCAGTTTGCAATTGCATATGTATACAAGCTCTTAAGAAAGTGCCTGTATTGTAAAAGTTTTTTGTGGCTGATGCAAACCAAGGATTTTGGAAAATAAGACTGAATGAGAAACGTTCCATACTTTTTTTTGCATTTAACTCACCTGAGATTCCCACTTGGCATTTCTTAGCATCTGAAATGTTTCAGAGAGCAGTTACATAGATTATTGAGGTACTTCATAGTCCTGCTGATATAACTGATGGCATAGTCATTTCAGATGTGATGAGAAATCAGGATGACAGTTTGAATGATTGAATTACTGAAGGGACTGGTGTCATGCTGAATGAAAATTTAAGAGCTCAGTTACAAAACTAAGCTATATAGCTAATGTTGTAATGTCTGAAGGCTTGCCATCATGCAACAGAACTCCTCTTCCTGAGGCAAACGAACGCTCATGAGATTTCTGTAAGTAATTCAGTATATTTCTAAAATTCATTATGAGCAGCAGTTCAGGAAGGCACACTGGCTGGTGTGCTTAAAAAGGAGGAATGGGGTGGAAACATGGCTAAGCTGCTGCAGAGGTGGGGTGATACACCACACATCTTCATTGCATGCCTACCCCCAAGGTATACCATTAAGTCCACAATGGTGGGGGTAGTTGGTATGTCAGAAGTATACCCTGGATAGATACACAGATGTTCCAAGCACCCAGATGCCTAGTTCCATAACTGGCCCCAGCAACACTGGATTGCACGTCTTTCCAGACTGCCAGGAAAGGTAGACTGTGACAAAAAAAGCACTACTAGCCATGACTGAACTTTTTCAAAAAGAATATTGGTTGAAATACACTCTATACCACTGCATAATATAGCTCAGAAACCTTTGTAGAAGGCACTGCCAAGAGCATAGACACTGTTTACTGAAACAATATGTGATTTAGCTGAAAATGTAGATGCATGTAGGATATATACTGAGTCGTTTATATTTACCAGAAAAATAAGAGTATATGCTTGGAAATGAACTGGAAATAAATTGGATAACTTGACAGTTGCCTGTAGCCAAAACATGTTTAAAGAGGTTCAAGTACTGAGAGTGGCAATGAGATTGGAATGTCTTAGGATATTACAATGAAAAGCTTGCTAGAACAGAAATATGCACTGAGGAAAGAAGTATAGCCATACTTTTTGTTCAAAGATGAAATGGTCTGTGTACAAGATTTGATGTTAAAGCTGACAAATAATACTTCTTGATTAGAGAAGGAAAATGTTAGTAAGAAATATAAGTCCCACTCATAGTATGCGAAGTATAAAAAAAAGAACTTGCAAAGCATTAGACTCTCCTGAAATATCAAGGAAAATTGTATATCAAACTAATAATCAAAGAAATAATTAATTCCTTAATTAATTCTAGGAAAACCTTTGAGGATATTGGAAACATACTTGTTTCAGTTCATTTACAATATTTTCTGAGGTTATGAAGTTCACAGGATGTGTGTGTTCTCTGTTACATTTTTTTTCATGTCCGATACTCACATTGGTTTGTTGAATGTTTTGTGGTGGCAGTATCAGCTTATATTGTTGGCAAAACATCCTCCTTCATTCTCTGATTATGCACTTTATCCTAACCAGGGATGTAGGATGACACTGATCAGGTTAAATCAGGCAGTCAGAAAATGAATGAATGATTATGAGGTGAGTACTAGAAATTAGTTGACCAGAGCAACCTATATTAGCACTTACCAAATGCTCACGATCTACAAGTACAGTTTTTCTATTTAGGTCATTTTACAAAAAATTGTCATGGCACCAGATATGTTTTTAGGCATAGGTAAACATATACAATGCCTACCTTACCATAGGAAACAGAAGCACATCTCTCACTTGTACCTCATTATGAGAAATGTTCTTCATTTTGAGCCTTAGAAATGTATTTTCCATGATAGGCTGTTGCCCACTGAAAATGTCTTTGATATATTCACTGTTTTGAATTTCTTTTTAACAACAATCCATGGCAAGTAATATCGAATCATGGTTAATTTATGAAAATAATGTCTTATAAGTACACATTAACACATTTTAAGCATGTGACTTCTTTCCAGATAAGTTGATAGCAAGTATTCCACAGTTTTCCCATTTGTTCTACATTTTATAGATGAAAGATTCAGTGCTATGTACTAAACCCAACCTATTCATTTATGAATTAATTCCTATTGTGATCATAGTTGGGTTATGGAGTGGGTATGAATGACAATAACAAATAAGAACACATTACTGTGAGCATTATTTTTGTGACTGGGAGGAAGAGAGAGAAGTTATTTGTGAAGGCAATAAAATTACTATTGATATGGCTGATGTGGGTGGGGGGAAGTCCATTTATGTATGAAAACAATAAGATGGAAAACATTACTCTGGCCTACAATGTCAAGCTGATATTAATGATACTGAGAAGGAATCTATCTTTTGTGAGGAGGTAGGTGGTATATGAAAACACAAGGTATTACAAGTCTTGTTAAATGATCATTGAACTATGACATCTTGGGGAGAAGAAAACAGTGTTTATTGTCTGTGAGCTGAGCAGCAAGTGGAAATACAGTACTGTGGCCATTACTTTCTTTCACTGTCTTTATAATCAGACAAGAGAAACATATGCAGAAAGTTGCTATCCTTTTTTGAGGGAGGGAAGCAGATAGGTTTTGTGAAGGAGCAACTGACTATCAAGGTGGCTTCTCAGGGACAGAGAGAGAGTGTGTGTGTGTTTATGTTTGGGGTTCATTGCTACTCTGTTCCTGTCTAATTTATGAACTCCAGCTATGTTCTTAATGGGATCTAGGAGCCAAACCAGATCCTTGACTTGGCTAAGGCTGCCTCATCTGTCATTCAAAATTCCCAGGCTTGCCTAGTTCCATGGGAACACAAAAATGCTCCCTTGCAAGATGTTGCTCTGTCACCAGCTCATCTATTGATGGGTTTCACATTAAAGCATAGAGTACTTACCTATTCTTCCTAACTTTAGCCTGAAAACATCAGCTCATGTAAAATGAAAGTGATATGAAACCAAATTTAGCAAAACATTTCTTTGATTATAGAGCAAAATTGTTTTATTTAAGAGTATGATAAGGTGAAAAAACAAGTTCCATATTAAAGCAGCCAGAGCGGATGGTGTCTTAGCAATATGAACATTCCAGATTTTTATGCTGAGGATGGAAAGTCGCTGAAGAAATCAGAAATATCAGTTCATCACAAATATATCCTACATTGACTGGGTCAAATGCAAAGACTTTGAGATGGTGTCAACAAAAAGTCAAGTGCCAGAGAAAAATCCAAAGAAGTGTCACAATAGACATTTTCAGAAGCAGCAATTAGTGATCAAAGAAGAATTCCTCCAAGTCCAGAACATTATGATTGAGTGTCTTTCCGAGGGAGATATATCTTTAGCCTTTCCTATACACCATCATTAGAAGTACATGCACCAGACTCATCCAAATATTTCAAGGGCAGGAATTGTAAGGAAGGTCAGTAAGATATTTATCAAATATGACTGAAAAGTACTTATCTCAGTTGCATTTAGTGAACATGCTGCTAATGAAACATTAATATATATATATATATATATATATATATATATATATATATATATATACGTTTGTATTTGAAATGAAAAATAAGTATTTTGAAATGTCATTTCACTTGAAAGAACTTCAGAGTATGGTAATGCATTTTCGTATTGATGCAGTACCCCAAAATGAAATTAGTAAAGCAAAGAAATATTTTGTTACCCAGTGTATACACTTATTTATTTAAATCTACCTCAGTATAAATTAGGAAGCTTTATCTTTTGAAATAGGAATGATGTAATAAATGCAGCATTATGGGATATGACACCTCTAGCCTCTGTCTGAATTTAGAATGTACATCACTTCACTTGGTCTGACATCATGTATCAAATGAGCACATTGATACACATGCTGACAAAGCCGGCTGCATACAGGTTTGTCTTATCTCTTTCTTTATGCCATCTTGAAAACAACTCTACAGCCAGTTTCTAGAGATAAATAAAATATGTACAGCACCAGTTCTAGAGAAAACACACAATTTATGGTACCACATGTTCCTAAAGCAGCTCAGAATCAGATTTTTTTCACAAAATCTCATAGCACATCTCAATGATTAAGCAAAGTGTGCCACTAGCATTTTAAACAGATTTATGTTATGAACAATCAGCATTTATGCCATCTTGAAAAATCAGCTGTTAAAATCATTATGTAGAGATAAGTTTTAAACAAAGCCAGTTCTGAACAAACCACATAATTTATTATACTGCATGTTATTGAATTGAAGTAGCTAACAATCGCAGCATACATCTTTTTCTCTAACTTCAAAGCACATCTCAAAAATTGTACAAATGTAGCTTTAACATTTTTGAAATGGAACATTCACAGTGTTCTTTAAAGAATTTTTCTTCCTCAAGATGCCAACTTTTAAAAATAATACTCCTACGTTCATAGATCTTGTGATACTTTTAATAAATAATACTTATAAAAGACAAGGATATCTGTCCAAAATTCATAAGACACAAAGAAACAAAGAACTATACCAGTAACAGTTATTGGAATTATTATAATCATGTTAATTAAAAGGATCCTGATACAAATGAAAAATAAATTATCCTTTTATCACCAAGTCAGTTCAGTGGAAACTATATGCATGGAAATTCCTACATAGATCCTTTCTAACCCCTCATAAATTAGAACTAATATATAAGAAACATGTTGATTGTTGGAGATGTAAAATGCATACAAAAGCAGATTGGGAACACATGTTTTTTGATTGCCATTCACTGACTAAATAGTTTGAAATTAATTATTTCTTTCAAACAATTTTTAATGATACTTTTCAGTTAACCAACTCATTAGTTTTGTTTAATGTACCCATACTACAATGTGTCCCAAAAGTAAAATATCCTTTACTGTGAACATTGCTTGCCATTGCATGTAAAGCCATAACAACTTACTGTTAGAATAAAGCACCACCAACTTTTCAAGATTTCAAGAAAATTACAGTCTTCGTATCTCGAATGGAAGTAGCAACCATAAAGAAAAGAACTAATAAAACATCATACATCACTTATTGGCAGAAGGTTGATGAAATACTGGATAAAACAAATTGGTATGATTAGTCAGCACAGCATCTTAATACAAATTGCATATTATATATGGAAACGTGATGTTATAGATTGTATACTTAAGCAATTGTACATAGTTTCTTTTGTAAATAGTTGACTAGTTGATTGTTATATTAGTTTATGTTTCACTATTTATGGTTCAATCTATTTGAAGATATGGAAACATTTTTAATAAAAATTTCTTTGAGTAAAAAAAAAGATACTTATAGATTTCATTGCTTTTTTCTTGTTTGCTTTACTATTATTTATTTTTTTAAGAGTTCTCCTTTGCAGTATGCCTGCTTATTATGTGAGTGATTGTCAGGTTGCTTAAATTGTGAGGTTAGCAGTACGGGAATATGGTGTGTATTGATTTTCTATGGACACTGGAAGTTGTTTTAGAGTTATCTGAACTTATTTATGTATGTTAGAAATGAAACTTTCAAGATTTTCTGTAAATATAAGTGTTACAGATATGTAATGTTCCAACATTGTCACTGTTAACTACAATGGTAGGGAACCTTCACAAGCTGTAGGTACTTATGCCCAGTATTAGCCATGATGGGAGTAATGGCTGCAGTTGTCTATAAGTGTATGTGTGTGAATTATTATGGTTAAGCGACAGAACAATGCTGCTTCAACATTCACATGGTAACATTGCTATCTACAGTGTATGCTTCTATACTTCTTCTGAAACTTTTGAGTGTGCACTAGACATTATGGCAGTCTATCATTTGACAAAATATAAGTGATTAAATGTAGTCTTTACAGTCCCCCATCACAAAATGAACAAGACTGACAATGCTGTTGCATTAATCAGCTATACTTTGTGTCAGCCATTTTAATACTCTTTGCCAGGTGTTTCTTGTTTCTCTTTTCCCCACAATTGTAAGAGAAATGAGTTATTGTAAGAGGAATGTAGGGAAGTGGTGCACTAACTTGGAGGGTTGTAGAAGGGGCTTGCCTTCCCTGAAAAAAATGATTTTGTTCTTCCTGTCACTTGCAGTTTTAGTGGGTGTGTTTGCTGAGTTTGATTTGTGTTGTCAGTGAGTTATGTGCTGGCTTCTTGTGATGGATCTCACGTTCCATTTAAAAATATTCATTTGCTTCTATTTTACCATAGATCAACCATTTAATCAAGGAAACACACTTGACTGCCTTTTGAACAGCTGTACTTTAGAATTAACATTTTATTGGTATTCTGCAGCAAATGTGCCATTGATCGTAGAATGGATCTGTCATGGATCTTGATGTAGTTAGCAGTATTTTGTTACTGAAATTAATTTAATTTCAAGAACATCACTCACTAACATTCTGTTAGTATTGTTTCACTGTAGATGTTCCTTGCATTTACTGAAACACATGAAACAAATTTGGACAGTAATACTTCAGAAATCAATCTACTTGAGATGGTTCATCCTAAATAAAATCTGAAGAAATGCTGGAACTGCATGAAAAAATGTCTAAAAAAAGCTTAAGCATTTCATTAAAAACTGAACTCTGTCCATAAAATAAAAAAGATGACCTGAAAACGCTTACAGTATAGTAATTTTTTTTCTTCTTTGTGGACAGAGTTCACTTTTAGTGAAGATTTTATACTTGAGAGAGTTGTCTTTTTGATTTTTTGGACATTTTTTTACTCAGGTTTTACCAAAGAAGTATTAGATGATCAAAAGGACAGCACAACACTTTCATAATAATTAGTGCTGGATGGTTGTGTTGCATTCATGATAGACAATTATAAGGAAAGCACAAAACTTTCATAATAATACTGAGAGGTTGTGCTCCATTCATGATCATGATGTATGTCAGTGTCTCATTATTTATGATTCCCTCAAGACCTCACAAAAATGTATTAAAGTACCATGGAGTCACCAGTTCTTTAGAATAAAGAAGATACAGAAGGTTATGTTCCATTTCAGAAGCATTCTATACATACCATTTCATTACTTGTGTTTTGTCCCATTTGCAGTACAGAACTCTAAACTTGGGAGATTGCTTGGTAGCTTTTTATATCCAAAATTAATGTGTTTCAAATTCTATGGTCCTTTTCTGGAAAACTGCATAATAATCTATTATTCCTTATTTGTCATGTTGTATTGTCAAGGAAATTTACAGACTAGTCATTTGAATAGTAATGCTTGTGAAGTAGTTTATTTAGAGGATTACTTTCCCTTACCTGAGCACAATATATATGAATTTTACTTTGCTCAAATTTCATCACAGATGTACCTTGCAGTCAGGAAACACATGAAACTGTCTCAGGATAGTAGTGTTACAGTACTTATGTTGCGTCACAATTGTATTATCCATTCAGGAATCACACCCAACTTCAATGGGGTCAGTATTACCTTAAAAATAATGCTAACTAGACTTTATGCCGCATTGCATATGTCATAGCAGACTTGAAATTCACATTCATGGAGAGATATGAAGATGGTAAGTATTTCACTATTAACGAGGTTTGGGAGCAAACCAGTTTGTCCAGGGACATCTTTAGTTAGAGGGATTTAAATGGAGGTGGAGGACTGTTGGTGAAGGAGGTTAAGAAATAAAGGAAGGTTTGAATAGACTCTGGGAAGGGAAAGGTTAATTTATTAGGGGGAAGCTAGAGTAAGTGAGCTAGATGATCTTGCTACTTTCATTTTGGATTATTTTGGATGGTATGGTTATTGAGGTGGGTGTTGGGCGGAGAAGAGGGGCAGACTTGTCTCACTTCTGTTCCCCCTCTTGGTGTTGGGTATTGATGCAAGGAGTTTTGGGGATGAAAGCAAGCAGTAGCATGCTGCTTTAATTAATAAGAATAAGTGAGCGGTGGTATGGATGCTGCTTATTTGGGCAGAGGAGTGGGGGTATGCTGCCCTGATGTATGGTTATGAGGATTTTACATGTTGTGGTTACAAGGATATTCATGTTATGATTATCATTTGAAATGATGCAATAAAGTTATGTTGGAAATTAATAAAGGTCATCAAATGTCATTTGTTGTGAAGTGTTTTATTGAAGGGGGGACCAGGACAAATATGTTTTGGAAGTGGAGTTGCTGGAAAATGTTCTGATATTGCTGTTTGCAAAAGATAACAGAACTGTATTTTAAGAATATATTGTTTATTTTATTTTACACTATTTTTTAACTAGTTAAATGAATAACAAAGAGCTAATTGTTTTACTGGTGTGAGCATACTCTATAAGGCAGTGGACTACAATTTTAATTGTGTGTTAACTCCCTAATTTAGGTATACCAGAATCATAACAAAAAGGCTGCTTACTAGTATCTAATATACAGGCTTAATGCGGCAAAGGTCCAGTTTTTAACATAACACTTTCTGGTACTACTGATTATAGCAGGAAATGAGACAGTACTGGATAAGAGTGTTACTTGGGAGTATCTTTTAATCTCTTTACTCCACTTTCCTATCATTATCCAGTTCTACTTTTATAGGGGTTTGTTAAAAGAAGTCTCTTAGTATTAGCAAGAGAAGTGTGTTCACTGATGCAGATAAAAAAGGTTTCAACTCATACTACTAAGTAGAATTTTGATTCCTTGCTGCTAAGAAATAAACATGCAATTGGATGTGTGGTATTTATAGGCACTGGCCAGATACAATATACTTGTGTCCTGCTGTAATGATTGGGAGGAACACAAAACATATCCTTTGGACTGTAGAGGGCTAAGCATAGGAAAAGGAGTAAATTTGTGCAGTGTATCGGGGCAGATGGCTGGAAAAAGGATGAGAGAGTGCTGGCTGAATCTATGAAATGGAAAAGGGGCCTGTAACAAACAGTACACAAATTAACACATTGAAATAAGCTGCCTACCCATTTGCAAAGCTGATGGTAATCTTCATCATGGTAGTCAAAATATGATTCAAATCCCAAGGCAGAACTCATGCTTTTTTACATTACTGGTTTTGACAAAATGTGAGTTGCCAAGTATTTTTCATTGATTTCCAAGTTTTGTTGAATATTACTTATTGATAAAAGTGAGATTGTCTAACACTGCAGGCAAGGAAGTTTCTCTTTAACTGCCAATGTTGTGCAGTTTCAGAGTTAGTATGCTTAAAAGTACAGGGGTGTGGGAATAACAGTGTCTTACAACTTTTTTGTTCTGGTCAGCAATGTGTGATATTGACTTGTTTTGCTCAAAGGATGAGTTCTGACAATAGAAATCTGAACATTTAGCCAAACACCCAGCATCCACTTAAAATGACCAAATATGGAAGCATGTTGCTTAATATCATGTATTATTAACAGCACTGCACTGCAGCAACATTCAGAAGCAGCGTTATTCTTGATGATCCTATATGGGGCATCACAGACATTTAATACTAGAATTTCTCAGGAGAGAGATTTCTTAGATTGCTACTCTCAAATGGTGATAGAGGAGTTCAAATGTTCAAACTGGTTTACCATCTAGGAAGAAATGGCATCCCAACAATGCAGTTCACATTAGCATAGCCACAAAGCAGGGAATACCAGCTGCAGTGTTGGACTTCTAGTGCAAAGACTGGCAAAATGGGAAGGCACTGAAGGAATGAATTAGAAAAGAGGTTAGAATGAAGGAGTGGAAGAATTTTGGCTAATTGTCAGAAATACATCCTTGGAAACAGAAAACCTTTGTATGAAGGAAATTAATTTACATAGTGTGAACTGTACAATAATTCTTGAATGAGTAGTCAATATATTTTAAAATATGTCATTCAGGAAATACAAGGAAATGCAGGAGCAGTAGGACAAAGAACAATATCCGGTATCACATAAAAGAAACAGGAAGACAATCAGGAAAACAGAGGCTTAAATGAAGAAATTAAAACAAACTGAAAAGGTGTAAAAACCTTTATAGATACATTAGAAAGAAAAGAGACAGTAATGAAGCCAGAAAAAATATATAACATCATGTTTTTTTTACTACCCCATTGCAAACATGCAAAGAATTAGACTTTAATTTTACACTTCACTTAGGGGAAAAAGTCCATTTATGGAATTACCTTTGCTTTTTGCTATCAACTTTTTTTTTATCCCTTTGATGTTCCTGATATTTCAGGAAACAGTGTCACAATACTTACAACAGTCAGCTGAAAGGAGATCTTTAGTGAATGGGAGGAAAAAAGCATAATTTTCATAATTGCATCAGTTGTGTAGTGTCAATTTCAGCCATTTGATTTTTTGCATGCTGTGATTCTAGAACAAAGAGTTGCAGTACTTACAGCGATCAGCTGGTAGGAGTTGTTCATCATGGCTATCAGCATGTTGAGCAGCACCACCAGGGAGATGACATTGTACGTTCCAAACATGGTAGCACCAACAAACTCTGTGAATTCATGTCGTGCTTTTACATTTGTGACATACAGGTTCAGCAGGCCAAACACTGACCAAAACAAGGACTGGAGAGTTTCAAATAGCCTACATAAGCAAAATAAAGCATTACATTATTTTAATAAACAAACACTGGCAACTGCAGAACAGAAAACATCAACTGAACCATTCAGGTTATCTCTTTGGTATCTAAATATAAGGAAGGAGGCTGCAATCATAGATACCATCATAGTTAAGGTTTTTAAACACATTACTTGATTTATCTGCATACACTTTGAAAAGTAGACTTTTCTCTCCATCTAGAAGGATTTTGCAGATTTAGTCATTTTTATTTGACTTAGGAAGGAAAATTTGGCACAGAATTTTCATGTTTACAAGTCAGACAACTTCAGGATGTTTTAATATCCACTATGAAATGCCATGCTGACCTAAACTTCATCACTGTTGAAGAAAGAAGCCCCTGACCTCCCTAGAAGTCAAACACCATGTAATTGTTTGCTGCATATGGACTTACAGATACATTTTTACTGCCTAGGACACATCAGGTCTTGACCTAACTGGTTTGAAGTATTTCAGCCATGTCTCCCAGTAGCTGCGATAGTAGAAGACAGCAATCACTCACACAGGATGAGTGATACTACAGACATTCACATTAGCAGTCCAAGTGTAGAACGTTTCATGTATGTTATTCAGTTTTCTATGTCCTGTTTCTATATGCAAAACTGCAGACTTGCTTTCATCTCACCATGCAAACATGCTTAATCCTTCTAGTAAAAGTGCAGAAATGCTCTCTGATTTGACCTAAGGTTTTTAAATAAGTAGATTTCAGAACCAGGCTCCCACTATCCTTGCCTGAGAAAGTTGCTGCCACTACTGACAGCATTAACTTTACAATCACTTGGCCAGAGGCCTCCTTCCAGACATCAAACTTTTTTTTTTTCTGATTCCAGCTCATCAAAACATGCACGCTTCAGTCATACAGAATCATTAGGTATGTGTACTATGGTGGATACTATATGCCTACACTGTGATCTTCTGTGCATTCATGGGTTTTCATAAAAAGTGCCTGAGCATATAGATATGTTTTCCATGAAGCACAGTGGGAGAGCTGTTGCTAACCTTATCTAGCCTCCACCAACAGATGGTTAGACAATGGGTAAGGGTTTATGATATCCTTGCAACATTGTTTTAGGCAGTAAGAAAGAGCACACAGAGAATCTTACAGAGTTTATTAAAAACAGTGGAAACTCATCTTCAAGCAGAATGAAGAACAAATAGTGTTTTTATTGTGTTTACTACATAGAATTCTGTTGGCTTCCTTGTAAATCTTTTGCTTTTAGTATACAGATTGCAGCCTGTGAAACACTGAAATTTTAGTTACTTAATTTGCAGTGAGCTTTGTAGCAGGATTTATGTTGTTAACTAAGTGTTATGAGCTTATAATTGTCATTCATGCTTATGATACAAGCTAAATAATCAAAGCTAAACATCTGCTATATTAAATATGATCTGGGTGAGTTCTAAATGTATGATGAATTATGACCAGTCTACAAATGTGCTTGAACTACCAGAATGTGAAGAGCCACTTTAATGGAGGACAAGTAGCTATACATATACCTAGTTTTATCCACTCATTAGCTCATATAAATAATCTTACCAGTTATTACCCCAGTCTGGATAATGCCTGGCAGAACAATGTTATTTAACCCAAAATTTGCAGGTGCGTGCGTGTATATATACACACACACACACACACACACGTATTCAGTGAGTTACAAATTCTTACCATACAGTCTTGTCAAAGCATTGCAAGTTTAGCATAACTGCATTAAACTAGCTTTCCATGTTATTTCTACACTGCTTATTTCTTTGCACATTCAGTTTGAATGCCTTGCACTTGCTTTCCAAACAACAAATTTTGATATGACGCAGAGGCACTTCCATTCTCATATAGATGTGCATACCAACAGACACAAATGAATATAGATACTTTGTGAGTATAACATGCAAAGGAATACAAACACCATTATATCTTAACCTTACATTTGCTTGACTTAAAAGCATTATTTTCTCCTTTCTGTTCAGTAATTATTTAAAGAACATTCATAAATGGTTCATAAATATAAGTGCTAGTCAGAAACTTAACTATGTCTCACCAGTCACAAATGCATTTAAGTTGCTGCATTTATTCATGTACGTTCCTTTATTTGCCTGTATCATTTGATGTTAAAGAAAAAAAAAATTTCTTTTCCAAGCAAAAAGCTGAATATTGGATGAGTGACTGGTGTATTAGCTGTATTATTTTCCCTACGAGTAGGAGTTATATAAACATGGTCTGCATATGTTATGGGAAGAGATCAGTTATTTGTCTGGGCAGCACCAGACATTTTTCTGTTAGCCACATTAGGTGACCTTCCATAATGCACCTTCCATGCAGTGTGATGTTCCCCCTCCAACAACACATACACCTTGGTGCAACAATTGGGACTATAATGGGCTATATAGCCTCACATCATACTGTTTAACAGCCTGAAAATGCCATCAGTCCTGCACATAGCACACTATCATTTACTATGTACTTTTATGTGAGATTCACATCTATGCTTAATATATCATTACCACGATAAAGGTTTATGAATAGTGCTAAGGATAAGGCCACATACAGAATAAATCGTACAGTAGTCTTTTGTATGACTGACTGTTTAAGAATCCAGAAGCTCATCAGTTTGGTTACTGTATTCAGTAGGTCAGAAAGTGGATATAGAAAAACAAATATTGCCACCATTTTAAACATTTCAACGTGGTATCAAGTCCACCCAAAAATGTAGGCTTTTTTTTCTCTAGGTTTAATGCAGTAGCGAATATTCAATAAAGTGGTATATGCAAACTGATATTTTATGTCAGGTATACTGTCATACTTATTTCTGAAAACCATTTATTACAGAATCCCTGCTGCCATTCTTTTATAACAAACATGTTAAAGTAGTACTAGCCGCTACGCATCTAATAATGCATTTTTGCATCCTTATTTTGTAGTACATGTAACAAAGCCCTTGCTCAGCTCACTGCAAGTTGAGGA